>NC_053479.1:962587-995798 GCF_015227805.2 Hirundo rustica
CGAGTGCCGGCCCTGCCACGAGAACTGCACCCGTGGGTGCGCCCCGGGACAGGGCGGGGGGCGCAGAGCGGGGGGGGGAGCGGGGGTTAGCGGGGGGGGTCCCAAAAGCTCTTTGGGGAGGAAGGTGGGGGTCCTGGGGTGTGACTGTGGGGAGGGTGGGGGTCCTGGGGTGTCATTTGGGGCAGGATTGGGGGTCCTGGGGTGTCATTTGGGGCAGGTTGGGGGTCCTGGGGTGTCATTTGGGGCAGGATTGGGGGTCCTGGGGTGTCACTGTGGGGAGGGTGGGGGTCCTGGGGTGTCATTTGGGGCAGGGTGGGGGTCCTGGGGTGTCATTTGGGGCAGGCTGAGGGGCCCCCAGGGAGGTTGGGGGGCTCAGGACCCCTCTAGGGGAAGAGTGGAGGTTCCCAGGACCCCGTGGAGGGCAGGGTGGGGGGTCCCAGAAGCTCTTTGGGGAGGAGGGTGGGGGTCCTGGGGTGTCACTGTGGGGAGAGTGGGGGTCCTGGGGTGTCAATTGGGGCAGGGTGGGGGTCCTGGGGTGTCATTTGGGGCAGGATTGGGGGTCCCGGGGTGTCATTTGGGGCAGGATTGGGGGTCCCAGGTCCTCACTGGGGTCATTTTGGTGTCTGAGACGTCGTTTAGGGCCGGGTGGGGGTCTGGGGAGCCCCAGGGTGGGGTCCCGGCTCTGTGCTGGGGGGGTCTGTGCCCGGCTGAGCCCCATCGCCCTCCCCACAGATGTGTGGGGCCGCTGCTGCGGGACTGCCTGGGGGACACCCTGCCCGTGTCCAGGTACGGCGGGGACATCCGGGGAGAGGGGACATCTGGGGAGAGGGGACACCCTGGGAGAGGGGACACCATGGGGAGAGGGGACATCCTGGGGGAGGGGACATCCCAGGAGAGGGGACATCCCGGGGGGCTCTGGGGACATCCCAGGTGGGCTAAAGGGACCCTGAGGGGCTGCAGGGACCCTAACCCTGTGCCCGTCTGCATCCCCGTCCCCGTTCCCATCCCCGTTCCCGGTCCGTTCCCGGTCCATTCCCGGTCCGGTCCCGGTCCGGTCCCGGTCCCAGGCGCACCCCGACGCTGATCGCGGTGATGGCGGTCGGGGCCGTGTTCCTCTCGTGCTCGCTGGTGCTGCTGGCGCTGCTCTACTGGCGGGGCAAGAAGATCCAGAAGAAACGGGCGATGCGGCGCTACCTGGAGCGGGGCGAGGTCAGCGCTGGGGGAACCGGGACGGGACCGGGACGGGACCGGGGGGAACTGGGGGGAACCGGGAGGGGACCGGGAGGGGACTGGGAGGGACCGGGGGGGACTGGGAGGGGACTGAGAGGGACCGGGAGGGACGGGGAGGGGACTGGGAGGGACCGGGAGGAACCGGGAGGAACCGGGGGGGACCGGGGGTGGGGACTGGGAGAGGATCGGGGGAAACCGGGAGGAAGCGGGGAGCCGGGAGGAGAACCGGGAGGGATCAGGAGGGGACTGGGAGGAACCGGGGGGAAATCGGGAGGGGACTGGAAGGGGACTGGATCCAGCCTGGGGCTGTGTCCAGCTCTGCTTCCGTCCCAGTTGCTCTCCATCCTCATCCTGCTGTGCTGCTGTCCCTGTCCCTGTCCCCATTCCCGTCCCCGTCCCTGTCCCCGTCCCCGTCCCCGTCCCCGTTCCCGTTCCCGTTCCCGTCCCCGTTCCCATTCCCGTCCCTGTCCCCATTCCCGTCCCCGTTCCCATTCCCGTTCCTGTCCCCGTCCCCGTTCCCGTTCCCACGCCGTGTCCCGCCCGGCAGAGCCTGGAGCCGCTGGATCCCAGTGAAAAAGCCAACAAGGTCCTGGCCCGGATCTTCAAGGAGACGGAGCTGAAGCGCCTCAAGGTGCTGGGATCCGGCGTCTTCGGCACCGTGCACAAGGTGGGGATTCGGGGATGGGATGGGATGGGGTGGGGTGGGATGGGATGGGGTGGGATGGGATGGGATGGGGTGGGATGGGATGGATGGGATGGGGTGGGATGGGATGGGGTGGGGGGCTGAGCTGGCATCCCATTGATCCCATCGATCCCATCCCACTGATCCCATTCATCCAATGCCATTGACACCATGGATCCCATTGATCCCGTCCCATAAATCCCATTGATCCCAATCCCATCCCATGGATCCCATTGATCCCAATCCCATCCCACGGATCCCACGGATCCCCCAATCCCGATCCCATCCCATGGATCCCATTGATCCCGATCCCATCCCACGGATCCCATCAATCCCGTGGATCCCCCAGGGGATCTGGATCCCGGACGGGGATTCCATCAAGATCCCGGTGAGCATCAAGGTGATCCAGGACTGGAGCGGGCAGCAATCCTTCCACGCCGTCACCGACGTGAGTGCGCCGGGGGAACGGGGCCAGGGGAACGGGGCCGGGGGTCCCGGGGGGTCCCCTGGGGGTCCCCTGGGGGTCCCCGGGGGGGGCTGGGGCCGGGAGAGGGCTTCAGGGGGGATCCAGGAGGATTCCAGGGATCGGGGGTGCTCCAGGGGTGTTCCGGGGGTGCCCCGGAATCCGGGGGTGATCCAGGGATGTTGTGGGTGTGCTCTGGGTGACCCCTTCGATCCAGGGGTGTCCCCTTAAATCCAGGGGTGCCCTGGGGATACTCCAGGTGTTCTCCAGGTGTCCCCCGGGATCCAGGTGTGCTCCAGGTGTTCTCCAGGTGTCCTCTTAGATCCAGGGATGTCCCCTTAAACCCAAGGGTGCCCCAGGGGTGCTCCAGGGGTGCTCCAGGTGTCCCCCTGGATCTGGGGGTGTCCCAGGTGTTCTCCAGGTGTCCCCCTGGATCTGGGGGTGCCCCAGGTGCTCCCCAGGTGTCCCCCTGGATCTGGGGGTGCTCCAGGGGTGCTCCAGGTGTCCCCCCGGATGCGGGGGTGCCCCTGGCGTCCCCGGGGCTCGCGCCCGACGCCGTCCCTGTCCCGCAGCACATGCTGGCCATCGGCAGCCTGGAGCACTCGTACATCGTGCGGCTGCTGGGGATCTGCCCGGGCCCGCAGCTGCAGCTGGTGACGCAGCTGCTGCCGCTGGGCTCACTGCTGGAGTACGTGCGCAAGAACCGCGCCTCCATCAGCCCGCAGCTGCTGCTCAACTGGTGCGTGCAGGTGGCCAAGGTGAGTGCGGCCCCGCCGCGGGGTCGGGGGGGTCCCGATCCCTGGGGTGGGGAACCCAGAGTTGAGACGGGGTGAAGGGTTTGGGGTGATCCCCATCGCTGGGGTGGGGAACCCAGAGTTCAGACAGTGAAGGGTTTTTGGGGTGATCCTGATCTCTGGGGTGGGAAATGCAGAGTTCCATCAGTGAAGGGTTTGGGGTGATCCCAATGGGGTTGTTCTCTGGGGTGGAAAATTGAGAATCAGACATGGTGAAGGGTTTGGGGTGCTCCTGACAGGGTCGTTCTCTGGGGTGGAAAATTGAGATCTTTTCTCTGGGGTGGGAAATCCAGAGTTCAGACATGGTGAAGGGTTTTTGGGGTGATCCTGATCTCTGGGGTGGGAAATGCAGAGTTCCATCAGTGAAGGGTTTGGGGTGATCCCAATGGGGTCGTTCTCTGGGGTGGAAAATTGAGATCTTTTCTCTGGGGTGGGAAATCCAGAGTTCAGATATGGTGAAGGGTTTTTGGGGTGATCCCCATCGCTGGGGTGGGGAACCCAGAGTTCAGACAATGAAGGGTTTGGGGTGGTCCTGATCTCTGGGGTGGGAGATCCAGAGTTCAGACAATGAAGGGTTTGGGGTGATCCCAGTCTCTGGGGTGGGAGATCCAGAGTTCAGACACGGTGAAGGGTTTGGGGTGCTCCTGACGGGGTCGTTCTAACTATATAAAATGAACAAATAACCAAATATATTTTTAAAAAGTCAAATAAACCCCACTTTTTCCCCCCGCCACCCCATTTTTTAGGGGATGTACTACCTGGAGTAAATATATGGTACATCACCAATATCATATTTAAATAATAACCACATAAAATGAACAATTGACCAAATATATTTTTAAAAAGACAAATAAACCCCACTTTGTCCTGCCTGCCACCCCGTTTTTTTAGGGGATGTACTACCTGGAGTGAACATACAATACAAAACCAATACAATATCTAAATAATAATGGCATAAAATGAACAAATAACCAAATATATTTAAAAAAAGACAAATAAACCCCACTTTTTCCCTGCTGCCGCCCCATTTTTTAGGGGATGTACTACCTGGAGTGAACATACAATACAAAACCAGTACAATATCTAAATAATAACTATATAAAATGAACAAATAACCAAATATATTTTAAAAAAGACAAATAAACCCCACTTTTTCCCCGCTGCTGTCCCGTTTTTTTAGGGGATGTACTACCTGGAGTGAACATACAATACAAAACCAATACAATATCTAAATAATAACGACATAAAATGAGCAAATAACCAAATATATTTTTAAAAAGACAAATAAACCCCACTTTTTCCCCGCTGCCGCCCCGTTTTTTTAGGGGATGTACTACCTGGAGTAAATATACAATACATAACCAATATCATAGCTATATAATAACCACATAAAATGAACAAATAACCAAATATATTTAAAAAAAGACAAATAAACCCCACTTTTTCCCCCTGCCACCCCGTTTTTCAGGGGATGTACTACCTGGAGGAGCACCGCATGGTTCACCGCAACCTGGCCGCGCGTAACGTGCTGCTCAAGTCGCCCAGCCAGGCGCAGGTGGCCGATTTCGGCATCGCCGACCTGCTCTACCCCGACGACAAGAAGTACTTCTACAACGAGGTCAAGGTGGGCGCCGGGCTGGGCACGGCCCTGGGGGGTGGCACGGCACAAATGGCACCGGGGTCACCCGCTGTGAGCCCCGAATGCCACCGGTGTCACCTGCTGTGAGCCCCGAATGCCACCTGTGTCACACGCTGTGAGCCCCAAATGCCACCGGTGTCACTCTGTGTCACTGGGGTGCCCCAAATGCCACCGGGGTCACCCACTGTGAGCTCCAAGTGCCACCTGTGTCACCTGCTGTGAGCCCTGAATGCCACCCGTGTCACTCTGTGTCACTGGGGTGCCCCAAATGCCACCGGGGTCACCCGCTGTGAGCCCCGAATGCCACCTGTGTCACCTGCTGTGAGCCCTGAATGCCACCCGTGTCACTCTGTGTCACTGGGGTGCCCCAAATGCCACTTCTGTCACCCGCTGTGAGCCCTGAATGCCACCTGTGTCACTCTGTGTCACTGGGGTGCCCCAAATGCCACTTCTGTCACCCGCTGTGAGCTCCAAATGCCACTGGTGTCACCCGCTGTGAGCCCTGAATGCCGCCTGTGTCACCCACTGTGAATGCCATTTGTGTCACCCACTCTGAACCCCAAACCCCACCCGTGTCACCCGCTGTGAGCCCCGAATGCCACCCGGGTCACTCTGTGTCCCTGGGGTTACCCAAATGCCACCTGTGTCACCCGCTGTGTCCCCCAAATCCCATCCCCTGTGTCCCTGGCACCCGTGTCTGTCCCACCCTCTCGGTGCCACCTGTCCTGCACCCCCAGGACCCCCCAATTCCCACCCCCCCGCTGTCCCCTGCCCCGTGGGGTGTCCCCCCGCTGTCCCCCGCTGTCCCCCCGCTGTCCCCCCGCTGTCCCCCCGCTGTCCCCCGCTGTCCCCCGCTGTCCCCGTGTCCCAGCGCCCCTTTTCCCGCAGACTCCCATCAAGTGGATGGCCCTGGAGAGCATCCACTTCGGCAAGTACACGCACCAGAGCGACGTCTGGAGCTACGGTGAGCCCGGCCCCCCCTGCCCGCTGTCCCCTGGCTGTCCCTGGCTGTCCCTCAGTGTCCCCTGGCTGTCCCCCAGTGTCCCCTGGGTGTCCCCTGGCTGTCCCTAGCTATCCCCTGGCTGTCCCCCAGTGTCCCCTGGCTGTCCCTGGCTGTCCCTGGACTGTCCCTGGGTGTCCCTGGACTGTCCCCTGGCTGTCCCTGGCTGTCCCCTGGCTGTCCCCTGGCCGTCCCCGCCGTCCCCTGGCTGTCCCCGCTGTCCCCTGGCTGTCCCCCAGTGTCCCCTGGCTGTCCCTGGCTGTCCCCTGGCTGTCCCCCAGTGTCCCCTGGCTGTCCCTGGCTGTCCCCTGGCTGTCCTTGGTGTCCCCTGGCTGTCCCCTGGCTGTCCCCTGGCTGTCCCTAGCTATTCCCTGGCTGTCCCCTGGCTGTCCCTAGCTATTCCCTGGCTGTCCCCTGGCTGTCCCTAGCTATTCCCTGGCTGTCCCCCGGCTGTCCCCCGGGTGTCCCCCGGGTGTCCCCGGGTGTCCCCGGGCTGAGCGCGCCGTGCCCGCCGCAGGGGTGACGCTGTGGGAGATGATGACGTTCGGGGCCGAGCCCTACGCCGGGATCCGCCTGGCCGAGGTGCCCGACCTGCTGGAGAAGGGCGAGCGCCTGCCGCAGCCGCACATCTGCACCATCGACGTCTACATGGTGATGGTGAAATGTGAGCGTGGGCCGTCACCGCTGTCACCGGAATGTCACCGGGGTGTCATCGGGGTGTCATGGGAATGTCACCGGCTGTCACCGGGATGTCACCGGCTGTCACCGGCTGTCACTGGGGTGTCACTGGGTGTCACTGGGAATGTCACCGGGATGTCACCGGGGACGTCATCAGGTGTCACCAGGGTGTCACCAGGGATGTCACCATTCCCTAGAGGGTCCTGCTGCTGTCCACACCCCTGTCCCCATCCCCGGACAGATTCCTGGCCTTGTCCCCATCCCTGTCCCCGTTCCCGTGCCAGCCTCCTGGCCGTGTCCCCGTCCTTGGGACAAGGTCTCTGCCACGTCCCCACTCCCGGGGACGTGTCCTGGTCCTGTCCCAGGCTGTCCTGGCCGTGTCCCCACCCCGTGCCCATGTCCCTGCCGTGTCCCCACACTGTCCCTGCCGTGTCCCCACCCCGTGCCCGTGTCCCCATGCTGTCCCCACCCCGTGCCCGTGTCCCTGCCGTGTCCCCACGCTGTCCCTGCCGTGTCCCCACCCTGTGCCCGTGTCCCTGCCGTGTCCCCACCCCGTGCCCGTGTCCCTGCCGTGTCCCCACACTGTCCCTGCTGTCCCCAGGCTGGATGATCGATGAGAACATCCGTCCCACCTTCAAGGAGCTCGCCAACGAGTTCACCCGCATGGCGCGGGACCCGCCGCGCTACCTGGTGATCAAGGTGAGCCCCAGAGCCCCCGAGACCCCCTGAGATCCCCCTGAGACCCCCAGAAACCCCCTGAGACCCCCAGAAACCCCCTGAGACCCCCCTGAGACCCCCCCTGAGACCCCCCTGAGACCCCCCCCTGAGACCCTCCTGAGACCCCCTGAGCTACCTGGTCATCAAGGTGAGCCCCCAAACCCCTCAAGACCCCCCCAGATCCCCCTCCCTGGCCTGGGACACCCCCAATATCTGCTGATCAAGGTGACCCCCCCCAGACCCCCCTGACCCCCTGACCCCCCTGAGACCCCCCTGACCCCCTGACCCCCCGTCCCCCCCCCGCAGGAGAGCGGGGCCGCCCCCCCCGCCGAGCCGCCCCCCCTCAGTGACAAGGAGCTGGACGAGGTGGAGACGCTGGAGCTGGAGGAGGACGAGGAGGAGGAGGAGGAGCTGCCCGGAGCCTTCGGCCTCGCGCCCGCGCTGTGCCCGCAGCGCCCGAGGGGCAGCAGCGCCCGGGTGAGACCCCCTCGGGGGGCTCAGGGTGGGGGGGTGGCCTGGGAGGTGACAGGTGACACTGGGGGGTCTGGGAGGTGGCACGGGGGGTCCCAGGGTGTGACAGGGAGTCTTGGGAGGTGACGTTGGGGTCTGGGGGGGTGACACGGGGCAGGATGGGGGCACAGGGTCCTGGGATGTCACACGGGGTCTCGGGGTGTCCCCCACTGTCCCCCGCTGTCC
Source organism: Hirundo rustica (assembly GCF_015227805.2). Classification (NCBI taxonomy): domain Eukaryota; kingdom Metazoa; phylum Chordata; class Aves; order Passeriformes; family Hirundinidae; genus Hirundo; species Hirundo rustica. The sequence goes on from NC_053479.1 coordinate 970,487, forward strand.
CAGGACGTGCCACGAGCTCTCCCATCCCCAAGCCCCCCATGGGGGTGGGCTCTGGAGCCGCCCCCTCCCCAAATTCGCAGCACGGGGTGGGTGGTGTCCCTGTCCCTGCCATGTCACCGGTGCCACCCGCACTGTCCCCGCTGTGCCCCTGGTGCCACCCGCGCTGTCCCCACGCTGTCCCTGCACTGTCCCCGCACTGTCCCCACCGTGTCCCCGGTGCCACCCGCGCTGTCCCTGCGCTGTCCCCGGTGCCACCCGTGCTGTCCCCGTGCTGTCCCCGGTGCCACCCGCGCTGTCCCCGCGCTGTCCCCACGCTGTCCCCGGTGCCACCCGCGCTGTCCCCGGTGCCACCCGCGCTGTCCCCGCGCTGTCCCCGCAGAGCCCCAGCCTGCTGAGCGCCCCCGCCGGGTACATCCCCATGAACCAGCCCGGCCTCGGCTGCGCCCGACAGGTACCGGGGGGCTCGGGGGGGGATTTGGGGGGCTCTGTGGGGTCACCTTGGGGTGCCGGGGTGGGGACACCAAGCGGTGACAGCGGCGGGGAAGAGGTGGCCGTGAGCTGTGGCAGGAAGGGGAGGTGGGGTCCCCCCCTAACACCCCCCAGAGAGAAAGGTTTGGTGTCCCCAGGGGTCACCCCCTGACCCTCCCGGGGTGGGTTTGGGGTCCCCCCCCCCGACTCCCGGTGTCCCCAAGGGTGGGGTTGGGGTCCTGTTGGGGTCCCCCTACCACTCCCGGTGTCCCCAAGACCGGGGGGTCCCGGGGCGGGGGGAGGCGGAGCAGAGGGAGGGTTGGGGTCCCCCCATTCAGCCCCGATGTCCCCAAGGGCGGGGGGTCCCGGGGCGGGTTTGGGGTCCCCCTCTGACCCCTCCTGACCCCTCCTGACCCCCAGCCCGGGGGGTCGCGGCCGCTGCGGCGGAGCCGGCAGGAATCTCTGGGCCGGACGGTGTCGGAGTCGTCCGAGGGTCGCGGCACGGTGTCGGAGCTGGAGCTGGGCGAGGGGGGGTCCCTGGGGGGCAGCCTGTGCCGCAGCCTGCGCTCCAGGGGGGACAGCGCCTACCTGTCCCAGCGGGAGAGCTTCCCCCCGCTGCCCCCCAGCTCCGAGGGCAGCGAGGAGGACCCCAACGGCTACGTCACCCCCAACTGCGCCCTCCGCGGTGAGGAGGGGTCCTTGGGGGGGGTCCTCCCGGCCGTGGGGGTCTTGGGGAGGGGGGGGGTCTTGTCAGTTTGGATCGGGTTTTGGGGCTCCCCCCCATTCATGGGGGTCCTTATGGGGGGGGGGGTCTATCCCATTGGATTGGGTTTTGGGGCTCCCCCCCATTCATGGGGGTCCTTATGGGGGGGGTCTTGTCCCATTGGATCGGGTCTGGGGGGTCCCATTCCACAGGGTTTGGGGTCTCGTGGCTCCAGGGGGGTCCTCCCCCTGTTTTTGGGATGGAGGGGTCCATCCCTTGTTTTTGGGATGGGGGGGGTCCACCCCCTGTTTTTGGGATGGAGGGGACCACCCCCTATTTTTGGGGTGTGGGGGGGGTCCACCCCCTATTTTTGGGGTGTGGGGGGGGTCCATCCCCTATTTTTGGGGGGGTTTGGGGTCCAGGCTTTGGGGGGGGATCATTTCGAGGACGATCTTTCAGGATTTCAGGCTGGGCTGACCCCAGCCGAGCCCCCCCATCCCGAGGGTCCCCCCTCCCTGGGCGGTGTCTGAGCCCCCCCAATCCCCCCCCAGACGCAGACCCCGGCGGGGGCTCGGTACCGGAGCCGGAGGAGGAGGAGGAGTACGAGTACATGAACCGACGGCCGGGGGGGGCCCCGGGAGCCCCCCAACCCCGGCCGGCCTCACTGGAAGAGCTGGGCTACGAATACATGGAGGTGGGCTCGGAAACGGGGGGACCCCCGGGAGCCCCCCGAGGCCGGCGGGACGGTGAGGACGAGCGCGGGGAGGAGGAGGAAGAGGCTGAGGATGAAGAGGAGGAGGAGGATTACGAGTACATGAACAAACAACCGCGGCTCAGCCGCTCGCTGGCGGCCGAGCCCACCCAGGGCGGGGGCTTCCCGGGACCCCCCGGCCACGACGGCTACACCGAGATGAGAGCGGGCAACGAGCAGGGTTACGAGGAGATGGAGGCCGTGCTCAGGCCGCGCTGCCCCGGCTGCCGAAACCCCCCCACTTACCGAAACCCCCCCGGTTGCCGAAGCCCCCCCGGGCCCGGCATGAAGCCGCTGCGGAGTTTGGAAGCCTCGGACTGCGCCTTCGATAATCCCGATTATTGGCACAGCCGCCTCTTCGCCAAGGCCGATGCGCAGCGGACTTAGGGGGGACCCCCCCACACCCCTCACAACCCCGGGACCCTCCCCACCCTCGGGGGGCTCACACTGGATATGAAGGATCCCCCCCCTCTCCCAAAAACCCCCGGGGGATGAGCTGTGGCTGGGTTAGGGCGGGGGTCGGGGGTCTCAGCCCCTTTTATGGGGGGCTTCTGCGTCCTCCCCACACCCCCCCCCCCGTTTTTTTGGGGGGGTACGGGGGTGTGAGGAGCTGAGCCTGAGCTCGCCGAGGTGGGGAGGGGGCAGCGGAGACCCCCCGGATCCCCCTGCAGTGGTTTCCTTCCTCGCCCCCACTCACTGAAGGTGCTCCCCAAATCCCTGGCGGGGGTCCCTGGAGGTCAGAGGGGATTTCTGAAGGACCCCAGACTCATTTTCGGGTTTCCCCATTCCCCGGTGAGTGAAGGTTTGGGGGTGTCGTCCCCCCCCCCGCCCTCCCCTGAGGTCGGGATCCCTTTTTGGGGTGTTTTCCCCGGTTTTTTCGGGGGCTGGCCCGGGTTGGGGGGGTTGTGGGGGGGGGAGCCCCCGCTCAGGGATCGCCCCCGGCCCCGGGGGTGGCGCGCGATGGATGAAAATAAAGGAATTTGGATAAAAGCGTCGGGGCTGAGGTTTGGGGGGGTCGGGGAGGGGATGGAGCGGGGATCGGGGTGGAGGGACACCGGGCCGGGGATCGGGACCAGGGTCCGGGGACAGCGACAGCCCCGGGGCAGGGACCGGTCCCGGTGCCAAGCGGGGATCAGGGAGCCTTAACAGGACCGGCGTCGCGGGTCTGGGGGTTGTGAGTGGGACCGGTGCTGCGGGGCGGGATCCAGGAACACGCCGGGCACCCCGACAGCCGAGGGAGGGGCGGAGCGACCGATCCCGGTACCGAAATTCCACACCCGCCCCTCCCTCTCTTGTCCCCTCCTTCCGCCTACATCCCCCATCACCCCCCGCGCGCCGCTTCCTCTCTCACAACCCCCACTTCCTTCCGCTAGAGCCGCGCTGCGCGCCGGGAGTTGTAGTCCCCAGGGAGGGGGGCGGCACCCACCCGTCCGGGGCTCTGCGCACGGGGGCTCGCCGGGAGTTGTAGTCCAGGGGGGCGGGGAGGACTCGCGTTCCCAGCGTGCCCCGCGCGGAGCCCGCGCTCTGCCCTGCTCGCGCCTCCGGCTCGCGGTCCCGGGGGCTCCTCAGCGCGGGGGGGGGGGGGGGGGCTCGAGCAGGCCCGGGGGGCTCCGGGGGGCTCGGCGGGGCTCCCACCATGTCGGGCGAGGAGGAGGCCACCGAGCTCACCATCGCCGAGGACCTGGTGGTGACCAAGTACAAGATGGGGGGGGACATCGCCAACCGTGAGTGCGGGCCGCGGCCGGGGGGGCGGCGGGGAGGGCGCGGGGGAAGCGCTGAGGGGAGAGCGGCCGGGCCTGAGCTCCCCCCGCCTCCAACCCCGGCGTGAGACCCCCGGGCCGGGCCCCCGCGGCTCGGGGCGCGCTGGTTGGGGCTGGGGGCGGGCTGGGGTCGGGGGGAGCGGGGTGGGATGCCCCCCCCTCGCCGTGTCCCGGTGTGATTTCCCCCTCCCGGTTCGGCGGAGCCCCCCGGTCCCGGCGGGCCCCGGCCCCGCGCGGCCGCCGCCGCTGCCGGCACGTGGTACCGCGCCCCACGTGCACCGGCGGCGCGGGGGGAGCGGGGCCGGGCCCGCCGCCCCCCGCCGCAAACACCGCTCGGAGCCGCTTTTGTTCGGGGGCTGACCCCTGGCTGCCCTCCCGGTTAGCGGCGGCCGAGCCCCGCGGTGGCGGCGGCGGCGGCGGCGACGGGACCGGGAGCTGGGGGAGCCCCAGGCCGGGACGGGGGCCCTGGCTGGGTTGGGAGGTGAGGGCTGCTCAGGGAAGCGGGTGCTGTGTTGGGAATGAGGGCTTCGGTTCTGGGAATGGGGTCCCGAACCGGTCTGGGGGTGCTGTGCCGAGAACGGGATCCTGTCCCGGGAATGGGGGTCCTGTCCCGGTGAGGATGAGGGTCCTGCCCTGGGAACGGGGCTGCAGCCGCTGCGCCCAACCCCCGGCAGGCTCCGCTCCCCCTTCCCCGGTTATTCTTTAACCTCTTTCCCCTCCGTTCCCGCTGTCCCGGCTCCGGGAGCCGCCCCGACCGGTTCCGCGGGGCACCCCGGTGTCCCACCCCGCTTCCTGCTGACTCCAGAGCTTCTTTTGAACTCGCTCGGGTGTCCCGGGAGGCGCTTGGGGAGCGGGGATTCCCTTCGGGAAGGGAGGGAGGTCTCCTGGGAGCGCTGGAAGTTTGGTCACCTCCCTTCCCGGGAGGGAAAGGCAGCTCCACGCAGGTTCTCCTCCTTCGGGAAGAGCAAACACAGGGAAAAAATAATAAAAAAAAAGGCAAAAAAATCTCTTCCAGCTGTCTGTTTTTCGGGATAGAAAGTGCCTTAACTCCCTAAAAAACTATCGGGAAGGAGAGGAGGGATTCGAGGAGAGTTCCTGCTCCTCTACCTTGGAATGCTCCGGGAGTTTTCTCTTTTTTTATCTGCTTTTATTTTCTTTTCTTTTTCTTTTCCCCTCGTTTGTTTTATTTCCCCGCTCAGTGTCCCGCCGGCTCTTATCGGGAACGTTATCCTTGCTTTGAAATATTCCCAGCTTTCCCATGGAAAAGTGGTGGGACGAGGGGGGGTGGAATTTGAAGTTGTTGCACAGGTGACAGTGCCACAGCACTCCCGAGGATTCCTTGGAATTCTGAGGAGGAAGCACGCTGGGACAGAAGGGGGGAATGTGAGGGGACCTTCCAGGATCCCAAAATATTTTGGGATCGGCGCTGCGGAGGAAGCTGGAGGAGGAAGAGGCTCTGGAGATGCCTCTTCTCCCCGGGTCTCTCCCTAAGGCGCGAGGCAGGCTGGAATTCCTGGTGGGTTTTCTGGGAGTGGAACATCCCCCAGACTTCCCCCTGGGGTGTTCCCTGTGTCAGCACTCGGATTCCTTGGAAAACTCAGGGGACTCGTGGAGTGGCCTTTGATGTCTCCCAGTCATTCCCAAACCTGTTCCCGGAGCTCTGACTCCTCCCGGAGGAATGTGGGAGCGCGGGGCTCTCGCTTCCCGAAAACATCTTGAAATAAACAAGGAAATGTACCAAAAAAAAACCCCTCACTAAAACAATGTTTTTATTATCTTTATTCCCGGACAAAGCGGGATTTTTGCCTTTCTCCGTCGAGATGAGGGTCTGGGATCTCGGGAAAAGAGCGATGGGTGTTGGATGCGGGGCTGTGGATCCATGAAACTTGGTTTTTTGAGGTTTTATGGTTTTTTGGGAATTGCAGGGGTCCTGCGCGCCGTGGTGGAGGCGGCGAATCCCGGCGCGTCCGTGCTGTGCCTGTGCGAGAAGGGCGATGCCATGATCATGGAAGAGACCGGGAAAATCTTCAAGAAGGAAAAGGAAATGAAGAAAGGTGTGTGTGTGAGGAGGGGGAATCGCCTTCCTGGGAATCCATCCTGGATGAGGAATTCCATGCTCTCCGCTGATTTTAACCCAAATCCTCCTCCCTGCTGCGCCTCGGCTTCCAATTTCCATTGGAAATGGGATGGAATTCCAATGGATCTGTTGGGGTGATGAGGGAGGGTGACTCTGGAGGGTCCGGGGCACTGGGATTTGTTCCCAAACTCCCATCCTGAGGGTGCTGGAGGTAGCTTGAGGTGGGATATTGGGAAGGAATTCCTCCCCTGTGAGGCTCTGGAATGGAATTGCCATCCCTGGGAATGTCCCAGGCCAGGCTGGAGCAGCCTGGGATAGGGGAGGGTGTCCCAGGAGGGTGGAACGGGGCTTTGAGGTCCCCCCCAAACCCCGAAGCATTCCTTGAATCCGTGACTTTTTTTTTTTTTTTTTTTTTAAATTTGAATTTTTGTTCCCTTTCCCAGGAATCGCCTTCCCGACGAGTATATCCGTAAATAACTGTGTGTGTCACTTCTCCCCGCTCAAGAGCGACCAGGATTACATCCTCAAGGACGGGGACTTGGTCAAAATGTGAGTGCCTGGATGCCGTCCCACAGGAATTCCATCTCCCTTCCCGAAATCCCAGAGCGATTCGGGCTTGGAAGGAACCCGTCAGACCACCCGTTCCCACCCCTTGTTTTTGCCACGGCGTTAATTCCTCGCTAATTAAAGCCTAACACCGAGCCTGGAGGGGCTCCTGGGGCGCCGGGAATTCCGCCTGGGATTCCTGGAATTCCCGTTTCCCTCTGTGTTGCAGCGACCTGGGCGTGCACGTGGACGGCTTCATCGCCAACGTGGCGCACACCTTCGTGCTCGGCGCCTCCAAGGTGGGTTTGTCATCGGGGGGTGTCTCCTCGGGAATGGGGCAGCCTTGGGGTGCCGGGGGGAGCCTCTGGATCCGAGGTGGAGCTGCCCTGGAGCCTCTGGATCCAAAGTTTCAGTGCCCTGGAACCTCTGGATCCAAAGTTTCAGTGCCCTGGAATCTCTGGATCCGAGGTGGAACTGCTCTGGGTCCGAGGTGGAGCCGCCCTGGAGCCTCTGGATCCAAGGTGGAGCTGCCCTGGAGCCTCTGGATCCAAAGTTTCAGTGCCCTGGAACCTCTGGATCTGAGGTGGCACCATCCCAAAGTGTCTGGATCCGAGGTGGAGCTGCCTTGGAGCCTCTGGATCCAAGGTGGAGCTGCCCTGGAGCCTCTGGATCTGAGGTGGCGCCGCCCTGGAGCCTCTGGATCCAAAGTTTCAGTGCCCTGGAATCTCTGGGTCCGAGGTGGAACTGCTCTGGGTCCGAGGTGGAGCCGCCCCAGAGCCCCTGGATCCAAAGTTTCAGTGCCCTGGAACCTCTGGATCCAAGGTGGCACCATCCCAAAGTGTCTGGATCCAGGGTGACACCACCCTGGAGCCTCTGGATCCAAGGTGGCTCCGCCCTGGAGCCTCTGGATCCGAGGTGGAGCCACTCTGGAACCTCTGGATCTAAGGTGGAATCACTCTGGAACCTCTGGATCTGAGCTGGAGCCACTCTAGAGCCTCTGGATCCAAGGTGGAATCACTCTGGAACCTCTGGATCTGAGGTGGCACCGCCCTGGAGCCTCTGGATCCAAGGTGGCACCATCCCAAAGTGTCCGGATCCAGGGTTGCAGCACCCCAGTGTTTCTGGATCCAAGGTGGCACCAATCCTGAGCCTCCGGATCCCAGGTGCCACCATCCCAAAATCTCTGGGTCCCAGGGTGGCACCATCCTGAAATCTTGGGATCCCAGGTGTCAGCATCCCAAAATCTCTGGATCCCAAGGTGCCACCATCCCAAAATCTCTGGGTCCCAGCTGACAGCACCCCGATCCTTGGCGATGCCGTTCCCATTTCCCACTTTTCCTGCTGGAATGTGCCAGGAAGAACAGTCCCATTCCCCACCCCAGAATCCATCCCTGCTTCCCACTTTTCCTCTGGTCTGATTCCTTGGGAATTCCTGCTGGGAATTCCTCAGGTTATCCCGTGCTCTGGGAATAAATCCCGAGGCTGACCTTGGGGGAAAAACTTTTAGGAATGGTTTTTCTCCAGTGGCTTTGGGGGAGAAGCCCAAAATTCCCCACTGGAATTTTGCTGGAATCCTCCCAGTCCATGGCTTTGACTGGACAGGGAATCCTCTGGAATTCTTCTCCCAGCTGAATTCCGGGGTTTGGAACGAATTCCAAGCGTGGAATCTCGATCCTCAAACCCTCAGAAATCCCAAATTTTGCCTTTTTTCCCCTCAGGAAAATCCCGTGTCCGGCCGCAAAGCCGACGTCATCAAGGCGGCTCACCTGTGTGCCGAGGCCGCCCTGCGCCTGGTGAAACCCGGGAATCAGGTGGGAATTTTGGGAATCAGTTGGGAATTTGGGAATTTTTGGGAATTTTGGGGCCCAACCTGTGGGGTTTTGTGGGGGATCTGGGAGCACGCTGTATGGAAAAACACAGTTTTTTCCCAGTTTTTGTTGGTTGGAAAAGCTGCGGGATTTCTCCCCAAATAAATGGGATTTTAGGAAAGCTTGTGCTCGGGGCGGGAATTTTTTTTATCCATAAAATGTTTTGTCCCTGTTTTGTTTTTAATCCCAGAACACACAAGTGACAGAGGCCTGGAATAAAATCGCCCACGCGTTCCACTGCACACCCATTGAAGGTGAGGGAAAAAGGGAATTCCAGGGAAAAGGGGGTCACAGGGAAAGGGAATTCCAGGAAAAAAGGATCCCAGGGTAAAGGGATCCTGGGACGGCTCTGGGATTGCTGGCTCAGGATCCTGGAGCTCATCCCGATCCTTTTTTCCCCTGGGCTCTTCCAGCTGCCCTGAAACCTCTCTGTCATTGGTTAAATTCCCTGGAATTCCGGGAATTCCCGCTGCCTCGGGCGGTGGGTTGGGAATGTTGGGAATGCCGGGGGCTCTCCCTAGGATTGGCCTGGGAGCAAAGGGTGGGAAAAGGGGAGGAATCCCCCAAAAATCCCTGTGGAGCCCAGGGTGGGAATTCCGCTGGGTTTGGCGCTGCTGGGAGCGGCATCGGAGCTCCCAGTACAGACCAGTACAGACCAGTACAGCCCACTGGTGAGCTGTGCCTGGAGCTCCCAGTACAAACCAGTAACCCCAGTCGGTCCCAGTCCATCCCAGTTCATCCCAGTTTGCCCGCAGGGATGTTGTCGCACCAGCTGAAGCAGCACGTGATCGACGGGGAGAAAACCATCATCCAGAACCCTTCGGACCAGCAGAAGTGAGCGGGGAAAAAACGGGGCCTGGGGGGGCAAAAACTGGGGAAAAATGGGGCCCTTTGGGGCAAAAATTGGGGAAAAACGGGAAAAACGGGGTCAGGGGCAAAAATTGGGATTGGGGCAAAAATTTTATGGGGGCAAAAATTTTATGGGGGTGAAGGTGAGAAATGAGTGCCCTTGGGAAGGAGAGGTTTCCAGGAATGCTTTGGGTCTCCTGGAAGGTTTTGGTTTTCCTGGGAGGTTCTGAATTTCCAGGAACGTTTTGGGGGCTTCCCTGCAAGCTCTTCCCTTGGGGAATTCCCAGCTTTTTCCTGCTTCTCCCAACCCCTTTTTCCTCCCAGGAAGGACCACGAAAAAGCCGAATTCGAGGTGCACGAAGTCTACGCCGTCGACGTCCTAGTCAGCAGCGGCGAGGGCAAGGTCAGCCCATCCCTCCCAAATCCCAGGAATTCCCAGTCTGGGCGGCTCCAGGAGCTCTCCAGATGCCAGGAATTCCCTGGGGGATGGTTTTTTTTTCCCTCCTCCAGGCCAAGGACGCGGGGCAGAGAACCACGATTTACAAGCGGGACCCCTCCAAGCAGTACGGGCTGAAGATGAAAACCTCGCGCGCCTTCTTCAGCGAGGTGGAGCGGCGCTTCGACACCATGCCCTTCACCCTGCGGTAAATCCCGGGAATTCGGGCTGGGAGGGGCCGGGATCCTGCCTGGGACACCTGGATAGGGGCTGGGATCCCACCTGGGACACCTGGATAGGGGCTGGGATCCCACCTGGGACACCTGGATGGGGCTGGAATTCCAGGGATTTGAGCCTTTCCTGGGCAGGTGTGATCCCAGGTGTGCCCAGGCACACTCAGGTGTGATGCCAGGTGTGGTCCCAGGCACACCCAGGTGTGCCCAGGTGTGATCCCAGGTGTCCCCAGGCACACTCAGGTGTGATGCCAGGTGTGATGCCAGGTGTGATCCCAGGCACACTCAGGTGTGATGCCAGGTGTGGTCCCAGGCACACCCAGGTGTGATCCCAGGTGTCCCCAGGCACACTCAGGTGTGATGCCAGGTGTGATGCCAGGTGTGATGCCAGGCACACTCAGGTGTGATCCCAGGTGTGATGCCAGGTGTGCGCTGTCCCCGCAGGGCGCTGGAGGACGAGAAGAAGGCGCGCATGGGGGTGGTGGAGTGCGCCAAGCACGAGCTGCTGCAGCCCTTCAACGTCCTGTACGAGAAGGAAGGTGAGACTGGGACGGGGGACACCTGGGGGACACCTGGGGACAGGTGAGCATGGATCCAGGTGAGTTTGGAGCTGCAGAGCCACTCAGAGAGCAGGGATTGCAGGTCCTGGCAGGTGTGAGGAACCTGTGGGTCCTGGCAGGTGTGAGGAGCAGGTCCTGGCACAGGAAGGTTCAGTCCCACAGGTCCTGGCAGGGCCGTAGCTCAGTTTCACCCTTTGTCCCCAGTTTAACCCTTTGTCCCCAGTTGTTCAGGGTTTGTCCCACAGGTCCTGGCAGGGCCGTAGCTCAGTTTAACCCCTTTGTCCCCAGTTGCTCAGGTTTAACCCCTTTGTCCCCAGTTTAACCCCTTTGTCCCCAGTTGCTCAGGTTTAACCCCTTTGTCCCCAGTTTAACCCCTTTGTCCCCGCAGGGGAGTTCGTGGCCCAGTTCAAGTTCACGGTGCTGCTGATGCCCAACGGCCCCATGAGGATCACGAGCGGCCCCTTCGAGCCCGAGCTCTACAAATCCGACCTGGAGGTGCAGGACGGGGAGCTCAAGGTTGGTTCCTCGTTAATATGCAAATTAAGCACCTGAGTAAACGTAAAATTACTTTGTTTACCTTCCCATCTAAAATATTCACAGGGAAAATGTATCTATCTTGGACTTTTGTTATTGTTATTATTGTTAGTCGTACTTACTTGTGAAATAAAATAGAAAAAGCATTTATAATAGCTGTTAATATATTGGTTGCTAATCAACAAGAAATATGCTTATATATGTAAAAATAAATAAACTTTTGTATATGATAAATATAAAATAACCCATCATATGTTTAAATAAAATATTGTAAATATATATTTCTAACAAATTCATAATTATTAATATAAGTATATAGTATATTAATATAAGTATATAAAGAGATAAAAGTAAGTATAACTTCATATATAGTTTAATTAGTACTCTGTATTAGACTATATATTGTATCTATTTATATGAATAGATATATAAATATAGATAAAATAGTTTACTTAATCTATGGTAGATGCAGTGCATTTATATCTGCATATAAAACATCAATATATTGTAGAGTTAAAAAGTAACAATTTAATATGAATTGAAATATAATTGAAATATTAAAAATTGAAATAAGAATGGAATTGATAATTTAAATAGTGACAATTGAAATATGAACAGTTGAACTATCAATAAATGAACAAAAAATAATAATAAACATATTTTTAATAAACATAGTATTAATAATGAGTAAAGATGTGCCTGCCCAGGGTCACCTGTCCTTGCTCCCATGGAGGGGAAGGAAAGGGAATTAAATCCTCCCCAAAATGACCCAAATTCCCGTTATCCCAAAAAACCACCAGGATCATTTCCCACTCCTCACCCTTCCCTCCCTTCCAGGCCCTTCTACAAAGTTCTGCCAGCCGGAAGACCCAGAAAAAGAAGAAAAAGAAGGTAAAAATCGGGCGCTTTCTTGTGTTGGGAATTCCCAAATCCGGAATTTCGGGGTTTCTCCGTGGGGACCCTGGGAAAAAAAAAAATCCCTGGATTTGTGTCCCCACAGGCTTCCAAAAACGCGGAAAACGCCACCACGGGGGAGACGGCGGAGGAGAACGAGGCCGGTGACTGAGAACCCTTCCAGTTCTCAAATCGCCTTTTTTCCCCCAAAAAAACCCCCAGAAAAACAAAAATTCCATCCGGAAATGAAATAATCTGGCACCGGTGTTGGTCCAGGTAGTCTGGAATTCCCACAGAATCCAACAGCTCCCGTTGACTTTTTGCCAAGGAGGGAGGAATCTCTCGGCCACTTCAGACTTGAGAATGAAAAATAAGAATAAAAACAACCCCGAAAGAGCAGCAAACGGAAAAAAAATAATAATAATAAAAATTAGGAGTGAAAGTCGCTATTAAATCCTTTATATTCCCCACGTTTGGAGAGGTGAATCTGTAAAATCCAGGGAGTGGGAGCGGAGGGAGCTGCTGATTCCTTCTTCCTCCTCCTCCTCCTGCTGCCTTTTTTTATTTTTTAATTTTTCCCTTTGGAAATTTTCACCAAAAAAAAAAAAAAATAAAAACAACCCCCAAAACCAGCTGATTCCACCCAGAAAAGTGCCCTGTGCGAGCAATCCGGGATTTTTGTCTTTTGCCTTTGGGATTGTGCTTTTAGAATTGGGAAAAAAAACGAAACAAATTTTAAGTTCTCCCCCCTCCTCCACCAGGAGCCTTTTTCTGCCTCTGCCTTGATTTAAGGGATTTCAAAAAAAAAAGCAAAAAAAAAAAAAAAAATCGCTATTTTTTAACACAAACTCGTTTTTAAACTGATCCGAACCCTCGGGAAGCCGCCGACATTCCGGCCTTGCGGAGCTGAATTCCCTAAAATCCCCGGGTTTGGGTGTTTTTTTATCCTTCCCGATATCCCCGGGAGCACATTCCACCTTTTCCCGCGAGCCGGAGGATAATTATATTTTTTTTCCCCATTTTTTCCCCCTCTGGATTCTTTGCTAATTTTGGAGAGAGAGAGGAGGGGGGAAAAAAAAAAAAAATAAAAATCCCACCAGAATTCCTCAGGGGTGGAAAGAGGTGAGGGAAACGCTGCCGGAGCCCAGGGGTATCGCTCTTTTATAGTCGATTTTTTACAAAAAAACCCACATAAAAAAACAGCAAAAAAAAAAAAAAAGCCGATTAAATGCTGTCAGTTGAATGTTTTGAGGGTTTTTTGGTTTTTTTTCCTTTGCTGATACCCCTGGTTCCTCAAGTTTTTTGGGAATTCTGATTTTCCCGCCTTACCCCACCCATAGGCCGCGGTGCTTCCTCGTCCAGATCCGAGATTTCCACCCCGAAAAATTAAAAAAAAAAAAAAAAATTCCACAAAAACTCAACACGTGCAAACGTTACCAAAGTCAAATAAAAGAGAAATAAACGATGCGATATTGGATTTTATTCCGAGTTGGTTTTTTCCTTCTTTCCCCGTCTTTCTTTGGGATTGTTGGGGTGGAACCTGTCTGGGCCTGGGTGGGTTTGGTGTTGGAAATGGGTTTTTTGAGGGAAAAATGCTCAATTATGAGGGAAAAATGTTAATTTTTGTAGGGAAAATGTTCAATTATGAGGGGAAAATACTCAGTTGTGAGGGGAAAATGATCATTTTTGAGGGAAGATGCTCAATTATGAGGGAAAAATGATCATTTTTGTGGGGAAAATGTTCAATTATCAGGGAAAATTGCTCATTTTTGAGGGAAAAATGTTCACTTTTGAGGAGAAAATGCTCAATTATGAGGGTAAAATCCTCAATTGTGAGGGGAAAATGATCATTTTTGAGGGAAAAATGCTCAAATATGAGGGAATAATGTTAATTTTTGAGGAAAAATGTTCATTTTTGTGGGGAAAATGTTCATTTTTGAGGAGAAAATGCTCAATTATGAGGGTAAAATCCTCAATTGTGAGGGGAAAATGATCATTTTTGAGGGAAAAATGCTCAAATATGAGGGAATAATGTTAATTTTTGAGGAAAAATGTTCATTTTTGTGGGGAAAATGTTCATTTTTGAGGAGAAAATATTCAGTTGTGAGGGAAAATTGCTCATTTTTGAGGGAAAAATGTTAATTTTTGAGGAGAAAATGCTCAATTATGAGGGGAAAATCCTCAATTGTGAGGGGAAAATGATAATTTTTGAGGGAAGAGGCACAATTATGAGGGAAAATTGCTCATTTTTGGGGGAAAAATGCTCAGTTATGAGGGAAAAATGTTCATTTTTGTGGGGAAAAGGTTCAATTTTGAGGAGAAAATACTCAGTTGTGAGGGGAAAATGATCATTTTTGAGGGGAGATGCTCAATTATGAGGGAAAATTGCTCAATTTTGAGGGAAAATGTTCATTTTTGAGGAGAAAATGCTCAATTATGAGGGTAAAGTCCTCAATTGTGAGGGGAAAATGATCATTTTTGAGGGAAAAATGCTCAAATATGAGGGAATAATGTTAATTTTTGAGGAAAAATGTTCATTTTTTGGGGAAAATGTTCATTTTTGAGGAGAAAATACTCAGTTGTGAGGGAAAATTGCTCATTTTTGAGGGAAAAATGTTAATTTTTGAGGAGAAAATGCTCAATTATGAGGGGAAAATACTCAATTGTGAGGGGAAAATGATCATTTTTGAGGGAAGATGCTCAATTATGAGGGAAAATTGCTCATTTTTGAGGGAAAATGTTCATTTTTGAAGAGAAAATGTTCATTTTTGTGGGGAAAATACTCAGTTGTGAGGGGGAAATGATCATTTTTGAGGGAAAAATGCTCAATTATGAGGGAATAATGTTAATTTTTGAGGAAAACTGCTCATTTTTGTGGGGAAAATGTTCATTTTTGAGGAGAAAATGCTCAATTATGAGGGTAAAATCCTCAATTGTGAGGGGAAAATGATCATTTTTGAGGGAAAAATGCTCAAATATGAGGGAATAATGTTAATTTTTGAGGAAAAATGTTCATTTTTGTGGGGAAAATTCCTCATTTTTGTGGGGAAAATAGTTGTGAGGGGAAAATTATCATTTTTGAGGGAAAAATGTCAATTTTTGAGGGAAAAATGTTCATTTTTGTGGAGAAAATGTTAATTTTTGGGGGAAATATGCTTATTTTTGAGGGGAAAATACTCACTTATGAGGGGAAATTGCTCATTTTTGAGGGAAACATACTTAATTCTGAGGGAAAAAAACTTGCTTTGAACGGAAATCAATTTGAGTAAAACTCATTTTTAAGGGGAAGAAAACCCCACACTTAAGGGAAAGTCCCTCATTTTAGGGAAAATCCTCTCATTTAAATGGAAATAACCCTGATTTTGAGGGGAAAACTCCCTCACTTTGAGGAGAAAAAAGTGATTTTGAGGGAAAAAAAAGTAAATTTGATGGGAAAAGCTCATTTTGAGGGGAAAACCTCCTCATTTGGAAGGGAAAAAAATTACATTTTGAGGTAGAGACATCCCTCATTTTGAGGGGAAAATCCTCATTATGAGAGGAAAAACCATCATTGTGAAGGAAAAAAAAAATTTGAGGAAAACCCACGAATTTTGTGGGGGAAAAAAATCCCTCGTTTTGAGGGGAAATAAATTCTGAGGGGGAAAAAAACTAGTTTTGAGGTAAAAACTATTTTGCAGGAGTAAAAATCTCATTCTGAGGGGAACACGTCCTGATTTTTAAGGGAAAAATCATCATTTTAGGCTTTGAAAGCACTATACCGCTTGGAGACGGGAGCCAAAAGCTCTCCCAACCCACAGCAGGGATTTTAAACCCCCTGAGACTCGCCGGAGGTTTATTTAATTTTCTATTTCCTATCGTTTATGCTACAATAAAAATATATTTAATATTTTTATTTTAAAGGAAAGTCCCCGGAGGGGCTTCGGGGTGTAACAACAATCCCGTTAAAACCTTGGATAAGCGGGGGGAAAAAAATTGTATTCGATGCTTTTATTCCCGATATATTGGAGGTGGGGAGGGACCAAACCGCCGCGGCGGCGCAAAATGGCGACCAGCGGCCGGACTACGACTCCCATGATGCTCCGACAAGGAGGAACTACACTTCCCGTTGTGCCTCGCGAAGCGGTGGGCGAGGCCTGAGCGCGTCCCTATAAATAGGCCCCACCGGCAGCGCGCGCCCCTCTCGGCTGCCGCCATCTTGGTGCCGTTACCGGCCGCCGCTTCCATCCGCCGCCATCCGCCTCCATCCGCCGCCCCCCGCCCGCCGGGACTGAGCGGGGCTCCGCCGAACCGCCATGAGAGCCAAGGTGAGCGGCGGAGGGCGGCGCGGGGGCGGCCGATGGCGCCTCAGAAACGGCCGGGCCTAGATGAGGGAGGGTTGCGGCCTGGACATCCCCCGGGGGTTGGGAGGTCCCGGTGAGGGGAACCGGGGAACGGGAGGGGTCCCGGTGTAGGGCTGGGGGGTTCCTTTGGTGGGAGGAATGTGGGGGGGAACTGGAAGGACTGGAGGGAACTGGGGGAACCGGGGCTGCTAAACCAGTGTGGGACAGGGGACAGTGAGAGAGACAAACCAGTCTGGGACTGGGAGAACCAATCCCATGTGGGACTGGGGGCACTGGGATAGATAAACCAGTGTGGGACTGGGAGAGCCAAGCCTGTATGGGACTGGGGGGCATTTGGGGTTGCTGGGAAGGACAAAACCACTGTGGGGCTAGTGGGGACTGGGAGCACTGGGAGAGCCAAACCAGTATGATACTGGGAGGACTGGAGGCACTAGGAGAGGCAAACCAGTGTGGAACGGGGATACTGGGAGACATGAACCCTGTGGGACTGGAGGGCAACTGGGAGAGACGAACCAGTTTGGGACTGGGGTGTCTGGAGACAGATAAACCAGTGTGGCATTAGGGGAACTGGGAAGGACAAACCAGTGTGGAACTGGGGGGACTGGGAAGGATAAACCAGTGTGGAACTGGGGGGACTGGGAAGGATAAACCAGTGTGGCACTGGGGGAACTGGGAAGGACAAACCAGTGTGGAACTGGGGGAACTGGGAAGGATAAACCAGTGTGGAACTGGGGGGACTGGGAAGGACAAACCAGTGTGGAACTGGGGGGAAACTGGGAAGGATAAACCAGTGTGGAACTGGGGGAACTGGGAAGGATAAACCAGTGTGGAACTGGGGGGACTGGGAAGGACAAACCAGTGTGGAACTGGGGGGAAACTGGGAAGGATAGACCAGTGTGGCACTGGGGGGAACTGGAGGCATCGGAAGAGCTGAACCAGTCTGGGACTGTGGCAGCAGGGGAGGCAAACCAGTCTGGAACTGGGAGAGCTAAATCGCTACAGGACTGGGGTTACTGGGAGCACTGGGAAATCCAAACCCGGTTGGGACTGGGGGCACTGGTGGGCACTGGGAGCACTGGTGGCACCGGGATCCCGGTACCCGCACTAACGCCCGTCCGTCTCTCCCACAGTGGCGCAAGAAGCGAATGCGCAGGTACGTGAGAGCCGCCCGGGGCCCGGGCCGGCCCCGCCGCACCGGGAGGGAGGGGCGGGGGGAGCCCAGGGGGTTCCCGGTGCCCTCCCGGTACCGGGCCGGCCCCGGGGGTGACGCCGCCACCGCCGCTCTGTCCCCAGGCTGAAGCGCAAGAGGAGGAAGATGAGGCAGAGGTCCAAGTAACCGCCCGCGGCGGGGACACGGCCCGGTGACGCTCCGGTGATGCTCCGGTGCCGTCCCGGTGGTGTCCGGTGCCGTCCCGGTGCCGCGGGGGGGTCCCGCCGTGCCGGACCGGTTCTTTGCTTTGCGGCGGTCGCCGTGCCGTGAATAAAAGTTGGTTGTTGCTTACACACGGTGTTGGGGTTCTGCCGGTAACCGGGGAGGAGGCTGCGGGAGAGGGAGGGGGCTCCTCCGGTAACGGGGGAGCGGGACGGCGGTCCCGCCGGTAACCGGGCTGGGGGATGGCACCGGGGATCCCGCCGGTAACGGGGCGGGGGGGCCTTCATCATCAGGAGACGGTCAGAACCGGGGGATTCTCTTCAATGGGGAGCAGCACCGGGAATCCTCCGGTAACGGGGCACGTGGGTGGGACCGGGGCGAGGAATCCCCCGGTAACGGGGTAGGCAGGAGGGGATTCCCCCGGTAACGGGACAGGCTCGGGAGCGGGGTGAGGAACCCCCGGTGCCGGTGCTGTGGGCAGGCACCGGGCTCGTTCCGGGATCGCTCACGCGGAGCCCGGCGCCGGGGGCTGCAGCCGATGACGTCACGGTGACGCATTTCCGGCGCGCCGCGCGCTCCCGGCGCCGCTCGGGTCCTTCCGGGCCGCCCCGGAAGCGGCGCCGAGCGGGTCCCGCCCGCCGCCGGCACCGGCCGCGCGTTGGTGGCGCCGGAGGCCCCGCGGGGAGGCCGCGAGCCGGTGAGTGCGGGGCCGGGGCCGGGGGAGGCCGCGCTCCGCCGGGCCCCGCCGCTGGCGGTGCGGCTCCGTCCCGGGGCGCCGAGCGGGGCTGTCACGGGGCTCGGTGCCGCGGGGGACGCGCCGGGGTTTCCCCCCGCTCTTCGGGGGTTGCGGCGGCACCGGGGCTAGCGAGGGGACCCGCGGGGGATCCCCGGCCGTGCTGCCCCCGCAGCGGCTCCGCGGCAGCGCTGGGACCCCGCGGCCGGTGTTCCCCCGTACCGGGCTCGCTCCCGTCCCTCTCCCCGTGCCCGATGCCCCGGGGGCGGTGTTTTGTCCTCCCCGCCGTCGGTCACTCCCTCATTGCCCGGTGCCCCGGCGTGGGTGCTTCTACCCCTTCCCACCGGTACCGCCGTCACTCCCGGTCCCTCCCTCGGTGCCCGGGGTGGGTGAATTCCCCTCTCGCCCAATCCCGGGGTCCCTCCCGGTTCCTGCTTCACCCCATCCCTCCCTCCCTTGCCGGTGTTTCCTCCCCTCCTCTCCTCCGGTATGTCAAAGCTCCCGGTGCCGCGGGGTGGATGTAGAACCCTTCCCCATCAGTACCGGCGTCACTCTCGGGCCCTCCCTCCTTTCTCCAGTGACCCCTCTGACCGGGACCCTTCCCGATCCCTCCCTCGGTGCCCCGGGGTGGGAGTTTCCCCGTTCCCGATCCCTCCCTCCCTCCTCCTGACCGGGATCTCTCCCGATCCCGTCCCTCGGTGCCCGGCGGTGGGTTAGGATTAGAATTTCCCCCTTCCCGTTCCCTCCCTCACCCCGCCCCTCCCTGTCCCCCCTCAGCCGCCCCTCCCTCGAAGATGCCGGACCGCGACGGCCGCGACGGCTACGCCACGGGGGGCAGCGGCGACGAGGCGGGCGCCGGCGCCGACGACATCTGCCGCGACTTCCTGCGCAACGTCTGCAAGCGGGGCAAGCGCTGCCGCTTCCGCCACCCCGACATCTCCGAGGTCACCAACCTGGGCGTGCGCAAGAACGAGTTCATCTTCTGCCACGACTTCCAGAACAAGGAGTGCGTGCGCCTCAACTGCCGCTTCATCCACGGCACCAAGGAGGACGAGGACTGCTACAAGAAGACGGGCGAGCTGCCGCCGCGCCTGCGGCAGAAAGTGGCGGCCGGGCTGGGGCTGTCGCCCGCGGACCTCCCCAACAGCAAGGAGGAGGTGCCCATCTGCCGGGACTTCCTCAAGGGCGACTGCCAGCGCGGCGCCAAGTGCAAGTTCCAGCACCTGCAGCGGGACTACGAGTACGAGGCGCGGGGCCGCGAGCAGGGGCTGGGCCCCGGCGGGCGCCGCTACGAGCCCTACGACGGCCTCTACGACCCCGACGAGCCGGTGCTGAAGCGGCGGCGGGCCGAGGGGCTCTACGAGAGCTACGAGTACGGCTTCGCCAGCCCGCGGGCCGTGGAGTACCGGCTGCTGGAGGAGGAGAACGTGCTGCTGCGGAAGCGCGTGGAGGACCTCAAGAAGCAGGTGAACAACCTGCTGGCCACCAACGAGGTGCTGCTGGAGCAGAACGCGCAGTTCCGCAACCAGGCCAAGGTGATGACGCTGAGCTCCACGGCCACGGCCACCGAGCAGACTCTGGCGCCCACGGTGGGCACGGTGACCAACTACAACCACAGCATCGCTCAGACGCACACCACGCTCAGCAGCCAGGCCCTGCAGCCCCGCCCCGTCACCCAGCAGGATTTGGTGGCCCCGGCCGGCGCTCAGGCCGCACCCCCGGCCAACGCCGCGCCCCCCATGAACCCCGAGATCGCGCCGCTGTCGGCGGCCCTGGCGCAGACCATCGCCCAGGGCATGGCCCCGCCGCCCGTGTCCATGGCGCCCGTGGCCGTGTCGGTGGCGCCGGTGGCCGTGTCCATGGCGCAGCCGCTCGGCGGCATCACCATGAGCCACGCCACCACGCCCATGGTCACCTACCCCATCGCCTCGCAGAGCATGAGGATAACGGCCATGCCGCACTGACCCCTCCCCGCGCCGGGAGCCGAGCCCGTCCCGAGGGCGCGGCGGGACGAGGACGGACGCACGGACGCTGTGGACGCTGGGTGCGTGGGGGACGCCATCCCGCCACCGGCGGCGGGTCGTGGGCGCTCCCCGCCGAGCCCCGTGGACGGACTGAGCGCCGGGGCTGAGTCCCGGGGGTGGCACCGGGGCTCCCCGCGCCCTGAGATGTTTTCAGCTATTAAAACAAAACAAAACAAAAAACCCAAACTCAAACCGACACGGGCCCGGCTGTCCCGGTAGGGGCAGGGAGCAGGGGGGGACACCGGGATGGGGACACGTAACGGAGGCCACGCCCCTCGTTGCGACCACGCCCCTTGCTGGGGCCCCGCCCGTAATTTAAGGCGTGGCAAATCACGTGTCTCCAACGGGGCGTGGCCAACAGTTGGCGGGCGTCCAATGCGTGCTGCGTGGGGGGGGCGTGTCCGGGGGGGGGAGCCCCACGGGCGTGGCCACGGGCTGGCAGGCCTCCAATGGGCGGTGCGCGCGTGCGGGGGGAGGCGTGTCCCGCGGCGCGCCGCTCAGCCAATGAGCTCCGCGTGCGTGCGCGGGGGGCGTGTCCGGGGCGGGAGCGGCGGAGCGGGAGCGGCGGAGCGGGAGCGGCGGAGCGGGAGCGGCGGAGCGGGAGCGATGGAGCGGCGGAGCGGGCCCGGGCTGGCGGCTCTGGGCGCTTTGGGCCGCCGGCTGCTCTGGGCTCTGCCCGCTTACGCCGCGGGGCTGCTGGGGCTGGGCGCTGGCGCCGTGGTGCTCGCTCTGGCGCTCTACGCGGGCTGGCGGCGGCGGCGGCGCGCCCGGGAGCGCGGGATGCGCGCGGCCGAGCGCCTGCAGCGGGACGAGGAGGCGGCCGTGCGCGCCGCCGCCGCCGGGCTGGGCGCGGCCCGCGGGGAGCTGCCGGCCTGGGTAAGCGGGTGCTCGGGGGCCCCGCAGCGCCGTTATCGCCCGAGGGAAGGGCGCGGGATCCCCCCCGCACCGGGCACCGCGTCGCCGCTTGGCCGGCACCGGCGGGCTTTGGGAAGCGCTGCCGCCCGCCCCCGGCGGGACCCCGCGCTTGGGCGCTGCCCGCTGAGTTTTCCCCTCGGTTCCGCTGCGCTGCCGCCGCCGCTTGAGTTCCCCGCAGCCCCGGGCGGGGCCCCCGTTCTCCGCTCCGCTTGGCGCCCCCGGGGATCCCCCAGCCTCACGCACCTGCCCGGGACCCCCAACAACCGCAGCGCGTCCGCCGAGCCCCGCTGGAGTCGTTCCCGTCCCCGCACGGTTCCCGCTGGGACCCCCGGGCTGTGCCCGCATCCCGCACCACATCCCGCTGCGGGACCCCCGCTCCGCGTCCCCGCTTGAAACTCCCGGGGACCCCCAGAGCCCCCCCCCGGGCATCCTCCCGGTGCTCCCGGTGCCGCTTTCGGGCCGTTCCTTGGGGACTGCCGGCGGCCGCACCGAGCCCCGCCCGGAGCTCGGGGCCGGGATCGCCGCCACACCGGGAGCCCCCCGGGCCGCCCCCCGCTTTCCCCGGGCGGGGTCCCCGCGGGCAGGGGACGGCCCCGGTACCGCCCCGGCCTTCCGGCGGTGCCGTGACTCACCGGGCCCGGCGGGGCCGCTTCCTGCCCGGCCGAGGGGGGGCCGTGACGCCCCTCCCCGCTGTGCCGGAGGGTTCCGGACCCCGTTTTCCGGGACTTTCGCCCGCTCTCGGGACCCCCGGGAGCGGGCAGATGTTAAGGGAAAGACGGGACTGAGCGGGAGTTTGGGGAAACTGAGGCACGGGGTTCGAGGGGCCGTGTTCCTGGCGGCCCCCTCCGGGCTCAGGGCCCCCCCCTGTCCCCCAGGTCAGCTTCCCGGATGTGGAGCGGGCGGAATGGCTGAACAAGGTGAGGCGTCCGTGTGTCCGGCCCGCCCTGCTCCCTGCGCCGCCTCCCGCCGCTCCCGCATCCCTCCGGCATCGCCGGGCCTCCGGCATCCTTCCATCCCTCCGAAATCCCGAAATCCCTCCGGCATCCTTCCATCCCTCCGGCATCCTTCCATCCCTCCGAAATCCCGAAATCCCTCCGGCATCCTTCCATCCCTCCGAAATCCCTCCATCCCTCCGAAATCCTTCCATCCCTCCGGCATCCTTCCATCCCTCCGAAATCCTTCCATCCCTCCGAAATCCTTCCATCCCTCCGAAATCCTTCCATCCCTCCGGCATCCTTCCATCCCTCCGGCATCGCCGGGACCTCCGAAATCCCTCCATCCCTCCGAAATCCTTCCATCCCTCCGAAATCCCTCCATCCCTCCGAAATCCCTCCATCCCTTCGAAATCCCTCCATCCCTCCGAAATCCTTCCATCCCTCCGAAATCCTTCCATCCCTCCCTCCCTCCCTCCCTCCCTCCCTCCCTCCCTCCCTCCCTCCTGGCCTCCTTCCATCCCTCTCTCCCGCGTCCCACCTCCCTCCCTCCTGTGTCCCTCCTTCCCGGCCTCCTTCCATCCCTCTCTCCTCCCCTCCTCTCTTCCCGTCCCTCCATCCTTCCCTGCATCCTCCTGTCCGTCCCGTTTCCCTCCCTCCATTCCCACTGTCCATCCCTCCAGCCATTCCTCCATCCCCAGTGTCCACTCAGTGTCCATCTCCATCCCCAGTGTCCGTTCCTCTGTCCATCCTGCGTCCATCCCAGTGTCCGTCTCAGTGTCCATCCCTCCATCCCAGTGTCCACTCAGTGTCCGTCTCCATCCCCAGTGTCCAATCGGTGTCCATCTGTCCATCCCCAGTGTCCACTCGGTGTCCATCTGTCCATCCCAGTGTCCACTCAGTGTCCGTCTCCATCCCAGTGTCCATCTCTGTGTCCATCTGTCCATCCCAGTGTCCACTCGGTGTCCATCTGTCCATCCCTAGTGTCCACTCGGTGTCTGTCTCCATCCCCAGCGTCCGTTCCTCTGTCCATCCCGTGTCCATCCCTCCATCCCAGTGTCCACTCGGTGTCCATCCCTCCATCCCAGTGTCCGTCTCTGTGTCCATGTGTCCATCCCAGTGTCCATCCCCCGTGTCCATCTGTCCGTCCCCCGTGTCCACCCGTCCCTCCCCCGTGTCCACCCGTCCCTCCCCCGTGTCCATCCGTCCCTGCCCCGTGTCCATCTGTCCGTCCCCCGTGTCCATCCGTCCCTGCCCCGTGTCCACCCGTCCCTCCCCCGTGTCCACCCGTCCGTCCCCCGTGTCCATCCGTCCCTGCCCCTTGTCCATCCGTCCGTCCCCCGTGTCCATCCGTCCGTCCCCCGTGTCCACCCATCCGTCCCCCGTGTCCATCCGTCCGTCCCCCGTGTCCATCCGTCCATCCCCCGTGTCCATCGGTCCATCCCCCGTGTCCATCCGTCCCTCCCCCGTGTCCATCCGTCCGTCCCCCGTGTCCATCCGTCCCTGCCCCGTGTCCATCCGTCCGTCCCCCGTGCCCATCCGTCCCTCCCCCGTGTCCATCCATCCCTGCCCCGTGTCCATCCATCCCTGCCCCGTGTCCGTCCGTCCGTCCCCCGTGTCCATCCGTCCCTCCCCCGTGTCCATCCGTCCCTCCCCCGTGTCCGTCCGTCCGTCCCCCGTGTCCATCCGTCCGTCCCCCGTGTCCATCCGTCCCTCCCCCGTGTCCATCCGTCCGTCCCCCGTGTCCACCCGTCCCTCCCCCGTGTCCATCCGTCCCTGCCCCGTGTCCATCCGTCCGTCCCCCGTGTCCATCCGTCCGTCCCCCGTGTCCATCCGTCCCTCCCCTGTGTCCATCCGTCCGTCCCCCGTGTCCACCCGTCCCTCCCCCGTGTCCATCCGTCCCTGCCCTGTGTCCATCCGTCCCTCCCCCGTGTCCGTCCGTCCGTCCCCCGTGTCCACCCGTCCCTCCCCCGTGTCCATCCATCCCTCCCCCGTGTCCATCCGTCCGTCCCCCGTGTCCATCCGTCCGTCCCCCGTGTCCATCCGTCCGTCCCGCCTGTCCGGCAGGTCCTGGCGCAGGCCTGGCCGTTTTTCGGGCAGTTCATGGAGAAGCTGCTGCAGGAGAACGTGGCCCCGGCCATCCGCGCCTCCAGCGCCCACCTGCAGACCTTCACCTTCACCAAGGTGGACATGGGCCAGAAGGTGAATTTGAGGGGTTCAGCCCCTGCTCCCTGGGAGCTCCCGGGACACCAAAATCCCCCCTAAACCCCCCCAGGACCCCCAAAATCTCCTCTAACTCCCCCAAAGCCCCTCAAGGTTCCCCAAAATCCCCTCTAAACCCCTCCAATCCCCCTTGTTCCTTCCTACCCATCCCAGGACACCCCTAAATCCCCCCTAACCCCCCCCAAGCACCTCATAACCCCCCTAAATCCCCCCTAACTCCACCCAGGACCCCCAAAATCCTCTCTAAACCCTCCAGGGCCCCTCAAAATCCACCCAAAACCCTTCCCAGGACCCCCTAACTCCCCCCAAACCCCTCAAGGACCCCCAAAATCCCCTCTAAACCCCACCAATCCCCCTTGTACCTTCCTACCCATCCCAGGACACCCCTAAACCCCCCCTAACTCCACCCAGGACCCCCAAAATCCTCTCTAAACCCTCCAGGACCCCTCAAAAATCCACCCAAAACCCTTCCCAGGACCCCCTAAACCTCCCCAGACTCCACCCAGAGGGGTCAGGGATGACTCCACATGGTGATTTTGGGGGTCTGAGGGGGGGTCCCCACCTTCACCCACCACAACCCCAAACCCCTCAGAGCTCCCCCCCCCCCCTAAAACCCAAGCCCCTCCCTCACAGCCCCTCCGTGTCCTGGGGGTCCGAGCCCACCCTGGAAGCCACAAGAAGCAAATCCTGCTGGACCTGAACATCAGGTGAGCGACCTGGGAGGGGGGTCTCAGCCCCTCCCCGGAGGTGGGGAAGGGTCTGGGGGGGCTCTGGTGACGCCCCCCACCCCTCGTCGTGTCCCCTCAGCTACGTGGGTGACGTCCAGATCGACGTGGAGGTGAAAAAGTTCTTCTGCAAGGCGGGGGTGAAGGGGATGCAGGTGAGGAAGAGGAGGGAGGGGTTTGGGGGGGGTTTTTGGGGGGGGGTGGGGATGATCCTTGGGGGGGTCACGTCTCATCCTCACACCCCCCCCCCCTCAGCTCCACGGGATGCTCCGGATCATCCTGGAGCCCCTCCTGGGGGACGTGCCCATCGTGGGGGCGCTCAGCATGTTCTTCATCCGCCGCCCGGTGAGTCGGGTCCTGTGTGTGTCC
>NC_053479.1:995998-1035855 GCF_015227805.2 Hirundo rustica
GCCCAGAGAGGAGCCGGGAACGGCCCCGATCGGGAATTCCCTGTGCCCGGAGAGCAACCGGGAACGGCCCCGATCGGGAATTCCCTGTGCCCGGAGAGCAGCCGGGAACGGCCCCGATCCAGAATTCCCTGTGCCCAGAGAGGAGCCGGGAACGGCCCCGATCGGGAATTCCCTGTGCCCGGAGAGCAACCGGGAACGGCCCCGATCGGGAATTCCCTGTGCCCGGAGAGCAGCCGGGAACGGCCCCAAATTGGGAATTCCCTGTGCCTGGAGAGGAGCCGGGAACAGCCCCAAATTGGGAATTCCCTGTGCCCAGAGAGCAGCCGGGAACGGCCCCGATCGGGAATTCCCTGTGCCTGGAGAGGAGCTGGGAACGGCCCCGATCGGGAATTCCCTGTGCCCAGAGAGGAGCCGGGAACGGCCCCGATCGGGAATTCCCTGCGCCCGGAGAGCAGCCAGGAATGGCCCCGATCGGGAATTCCCTGTGCCCGGAGAGCAGCCGGGAACGGCCCCGATCGGGAATTCCCTGTGCCCGGAGAGGAGCCGGGGAGGTTCTGGAGGTTCTGGGAGTTTTGGGCGCGGGTGGCAGAGGGAATTCCAGCTGGGTGGAATTCCTGTTCTGCTTCTGGGATGGTGGGAGTGGGGGTGAGGGAAAATCGGGAGTGGAGGTGAGGGAAAATTGGGAATGATGGCGAGGGGAAATCGGGAATGGAGGTGAGGGACACAAGAATGGAGGGACAATGGGGAACGGTGCTGAGGGACAGTTGGGAATGGAGGTGAGGGAAATCAGGAATTGGGGTGAGGGGCAATCGGGAATGGGGGTGAGGGAAATCAGGAATGGTGGTGAGGGAAAATTGGGAATGGGGGTGAGGGAAAATTGGGAATGATGGCGAGGGGAAATCGGGAATGGAGGTGAGGGACACAAGAATGGAGGGACAATGGGGAACGGTGGTGAGGGACAGTTGGGAATGGAAGTGAGGGAAATCAGGAATTGGGGTGAGGGGAAATCAGGAATGGGGGTGAGGGAAAATCGGGAACGAGGATAAGGAAAAATCAGGAATGGCAGCGAGCCCTCTGGGTTAAGACACTCCGGCAGGAAGAAATGCAAGGTTCCCGCGCCGAGCACGCGGGATGAACCGAGCACATTCCCGCTCCCGCCGCCCCGCACCCTCGGGAAGGAGGAGGAAGAGCTGGGAACGCTGAGCAGAAACTTCGGGGTTTTTAAGATTATTCCCCCCCCTCTCACTATTTTATCCGTAATAAACCCTAATTAATGAACGAACCCTAAACAAACCCTAACTAATCCGATTATCCCCGGCCCGTTTTGCCCGTGCCGGGGTCTCTCCGGGTCCTCGTCCCGCTCCTCCCGGGGGCCCCGGTGGCACCCGGGGGTGGCACTCACTGGCCGTGGATGTCCATGACGTCGGTGATGTCCGCCCGCTCGCCGCTGTCGATCAGCAGGTGCAGGGAATCCGTGTTCCCGTTGGCAGCTGGGCACGGGCACGGGGAGAGGAGCGGGGAAATGGGGTGGGGGAATGGGGTCGGGGAAATGGGGTGGGGGAAATGGGGTGGGGGAATGGGATGGGGGAATGGGGTCGGGGAAATGGGATCAGGAAAAGAGGGGTCGGGGAAATGGGGTGGGGGAATGGGGTCAGGGAAATGGGATTGGGGAAATGGGATCGGGGAAAGAGGGATCAGGGAAAAGAGGGATCGGGGAAATGGGATGGGAGAATGGGATCGGGGAAATGGGATCGGGGAAATAGGATGGGGGAATGGGGTCAGGAAAAGAGGGATCGGGGAAATGGGGTGGGGGAATGGGGTCGGGGAAATGAGGTCAGGAAAAGAGGGGTCGGGGAAATGGGGTGGGGAAATGGGATCAGGGAAATGGGGTCAGGGAAAATGGGATCAGGGAAATGGGATCGGGGAAATGGGATGGGGGAATGGGATCAGGGAAATGGGATCAGGGAAATGGGATCGGGGAAATGGGGTGGGGGAATGGGATCGGGGAAATGGGATCAGGGAAATGGGATGGGGGAATGGGATCCGGGAAATGGGATCAGGGAAAATGGGATCAGGGAAAAGAGGGGTCGGGGAAATGGGGTTGGGGGAATGGGATCAGGGAAATAGGATCAGGGAAATGGGATGGGGGAATGGGATCAGGAAAAGAGGGATTGGGGAAATGGGATGGGGGAAAATGGGATCAGGGAGATGGGGTCAGGGAAAGAGGGGTGAGGAAAAGTGGGATCAGGAAAAA
The DNA here is from genome assembly GCF_015227805.2 of Hirundo rustica. NCBI lineage: Eukaryota > Metazoa > Chordata > Aves > Passeriformes > Hirundinidae > Hirundo > Hirundo rustica. The sequence continues at coordinate 998,253 of NC_053479.1, forward strand.
TGGATGAGGAAAAGAGGGGTGAGGAAAAGAGGGAGAAGAAAACAAGGGATCAGGAAGAGTAGAATGAGCAAAAACAGATGACGAAAAGGGACGAGGAAAAGGAGGACAAGACAAAGAGTGACGAGAAAAAGGCAGACGACAAAACCAGAAACGAGGGGCACGAAGAAAAACGACAACAACCCAGCGACGAGGAACAAACACCCCCAAACCCCCCAAAAACGACAACAAACCCCCCTCCCCGATCCCCCCTCCCCGCAGCCCCGGGCTCACCCGCGGCGTGCAGGGGCGTCCACTTCCTCTTCCTCTCCTTGAGCAGGGCGGAGGCGCCGTGGCTGGTGAGCACCTGCACGCACTCGCTGGAGCCGCGCTCCGTGGCCAGGTAGAGCGCGGTGCGGCCCCGGTGGTCCCGCACGTCCAGGTTCACCAGCGTCTCGGCCAGCGCCTTCAGGGCTTCACAGTGACCGTTGTAGGCCTGCCGAGGCCGAGGGCAGGGTTGGGAGGGTGGGTGGAGTGTCCGTGGGGCACCCGAAGGGGCCATCGGGCGGCCAGAGTGTCCATCAGGCACCCAAAGGGTCCATTGGGCACCCAAAGGGTCCATGGGGCACCCAAAGGGTACATTGGGCACCCAAAGGGTCCATGGGGCACCCAAAGGGTCCATGGGGCACCCAAAGGGTACATTGGGCACCCAAAGGGTCCATGGGGCACCCAAAGGGTCCATGGGGCACCCAAAGGGTACATTGGGCACCCAAAGGGTCCATGGGGCACCCAAAGGGTACATTGGGCACCCAAAGGGTCCATGGGGCACCCAAAGGGTCCATGGGGCACCCAAAGGGTCCATCGGGCACCCAAAGGGTCCATGGGGCACCCAAAGGGTACATTGGGCACCCAGAGTGTCCCTTCAGGAACCTAGAGTGTCCATCGGGCACCCAAAGGGTCCATGGGGCACCCAAAGGGTACATTGGGCACCCAGAGTGTCCCTTCAGGAACCTAGAGTGTCCATCGGGCACCCAAAGTGTCCATGGGGCACCCAAAGGGTCCATGGGGCACTCAAAGGGTCCATCGGGCGCCCAGAGTGTTCATTGGGCACCCAAAGGGTACATTGGGCACCCAGAGTGTCCGTGGGGCACCCAAAGGGTACATTGGGCACCCAAAGGGTCCATTGGGCGCCCAAAGGGTCCATGGGGCACCCAAAGGGTACATTGGGCACTCAAAGTGTCCCTCAGGTATCCAAAGTGTTCCTCAGGGACTCAAAGTGTCCATGGGGCACTCAAAGGGTCCATGGGGCACCCAAAGGGTCCATCGAGCACTCAAAGTGTCCATCAGGGACCAAGAGTGCCCATTTGGAACTCAAAGTGTCCCTCATGTGCCCAAAGTGTCCACTGGGCACCCGAAGTGTCCATCGGGGACTCATAAAGCGTCCCTCAGGCACCCAAAGTGTCCATCAGGGACCCAGAAATGTCCCACAGGGACCTAGAAATGTCCCACAAAGACATAAAAATGTCCCTCAGGTATCCAAAATGTCCCCCCGGCACCCAGAAATGCCCCTCCCAGAAATGTCTCCCCCAGAAAACCCTTCCAGGACCCTCCCAGGACACCCTGAGAACCCTTCCAGCACGCAGAACATTCCGGAAACCCTTCCAAAACCCTCCCAGGACCCTCCCAGGACACACTGAGAACCCTTCCAGGACGCAGAACATTCTGGAAACCCTTCCAGAACCCTTCCAGGACCCTCCCAGGACCCTCCCAGGACACCCTGAGAACCCTTCCAGCACGCAGAACATTCTGGAAACCCTTCCAAAACCCTCCCAGGACCCTCCCAGGACACTTTTAGACCCCTTCCAGGACGCAGAACATTCTGGCACCCTCCCAGGGCGCGCAGGCACTCACAGCTAAGTGCAAAGGGCTGACTGGGACGGTGCTTTCCACATCCTCCAGGCAGTTAAAGGACATTTCCAGGAGCTGCAAAGGGAAAAAAAGCACAAATCCGGGAACGATCCCGCGGAAAAATTCCCCCCCAAAAAAATAAAAGCCAAAATTTGGGGTGGGACATTCCCTAAGGGGGCTGGGGGTGCTGCTGTCCCAGAAATCCCGATTCTTCCTGGCTCGTCTTCCCCTCTTTGCTCTCTGATTGAGGTTTTTAGTTCAGATTTTCTCCCCAGATCAGGTTTTCCCTATTTTCCTGAGGGATTTTCCCTCTTTTCCTGGTGGATTTCCCTCTTTCCTTGGTTGGGGCTTTTCCCTCTTTCCTGTTTGGGATTTTCCCTGTTTTCTTGGGTGGATTTTCCCTCTCTTCCTGGTGGAATTTCCCTATTTCCTGGGATGGATTTTCCCTGTTTTCTTGGAGGAATTTTCCCTCTTTTCCTGGTGGATTTTCCCCTTTTCCTGGATGAATTTCCCCTCACTCCTGGCTGAATTTCCCCTGATTCCCGGATGGATTTTCCCTCATTCCCGGCTGAATTTCCCCTCATTCCCAGGTGGATTTTTCCCCTTTTCCTGGATGGATTTTCCCTCATTCCCAAGTGGATTTTCCCCTTTTCCTGGTGAATTTTCCCCCTTTCCCAGCTGGATCTTCCCTTATTCCTGGATGGATTTTCCCTCATTCCTGGTGGATTTTCCCCCTTTTCCTGGTGGATTTTCCCTCATTCCTGGCTGAATTTCCCCCTTTCCTGGATGGATTTTCTCCTTTTCCTGGATGAATTTTTCCCCTTTTCCTGGCTGAATTTCCCCTCATTCCTGTTGGATTTTCCCTCTTTTCATAGTGTATATTCCCTATTTCCTGGCTGAATTTCCCCTCATTCCCAGCTGAATTTCCCCCTTTTCCTGGATGGATTTTCCCCTTTTCCTGGATGAATTTTTCCCTTTTCCTGGATGGATTTTCCCCTTTATCTGGGTAGATTTTCCCCTTTTCCTGGTGAATTTTCCCCCTTTCCCAGCTGGATTTTCCCTCATTCCTGGATGGATTCTCCCTCATTCCCAGGTGGATTTTCCCCTTTTCCTGGTGGATTTTCCCCTCATTCCCAGTTGGATTTTCCCCCTTTCCTGGATGGATTTTTCCCCTTTTCCTGGTGAATTTTCCCCCTTTCCCAGCTGGATTTTCCCTTATTCCTGGATGAATTTTCCCTCATTCCTGGTGGATTTTCCCTCTTTTCATAGTGTATATTCCCTATTTCCTGGCTGAATTTCCCCTCATTCCCAGCTGAATTTCCCCCTTTTCCTGGATGAATTTTTCCCTTTTCCTGGCTGAATTTCCCCTCATTCCCAGCTGGATTCTCCCCTTTTCCTGGATGGATTTTCCCCTTTATGTGGATGGATTTTCCCCTTTATCTGGGTAGATTTTCCCCTTTTCCTGGTGAATTTTCCCCCTTTCCCAGCTGGATTTTCCCTCATTCCTGGATGGATTCTCCCTCATTCCCAGGTGGATTTTCCCCTTTATCTGGATGGATTTTCCCCTTTATCTGGGTAGATTTTCCCCTTTTCCTAGATGGATTTTCCCCCTTTTCCTGGTCTCTTTCCCCCGTTCCCGGGGGTCTCTGACCAGCTCGAGGTTCTGCCGGTTGCCGTAGGCGGCGGCGTAGTGGACGGCGGTGTAGCCCTGCTTGTCCCGCAGGGAGGGGTCAGCACCGTTGTCCAGCAGGAATTCCAGACAGCTGGAACGGGGGAAAAAAAAAAAAGGGATGGAAAAGGGAAAAAAATCCACAGGAAAATCCCAGCAGGCGCTGGGATCTCGCAGGAAGGGAAGGGCAAGGTTTGGCTCAGAAGGGCAGCGGAGGTTTGCTCTCCCTGAGGGTTTGGAGAGAGGAATTCCCAGGAAAATCCCAGGAAAATCCCAGGAAAATCCCAGCAAACTCACAGTAAACTCACAGTAAAATCACAGGAAACTCACAGTAAACTCACAGTAAAATCCCAGCAAAATTCCTAGCAAAATTCCCAGTAAACTCCCAGTAAAATTCCCAGCAAAATTCCCAGTAAAATTCCCAGCAAAATTCCCAGCAAAAATCTCAGTAAATCCCAGTAAAATCCCAGCAAACTTCCTAGCAAATTCCCAGCAAATTTCCACCAAAATTCCCAGCATTCCCAGTGAATTTCAGCAAATTCCCAGTAAAATCCCAGCAAAATCCCTAGTAAATTTTAGCAAATTCCCAGTAAATTACCACCAAAATTCCCAGCAAATTCCCATTAAACTCCCTCAAATTCCCATTAAATTCCCATTAAATTCCCAGCATAATTCCCATTAAATTCCCAGTCCATCCCAGTCCATTCCCAGTCCATTCCCAGCACTCACAAAAACGCCTCCTTCAGCCTGGACTCCTTCAGGGGCTCCTCATCGCTGCTTCCCGAGTGAGGCTCTGCCCTGGAACGTCACCGGTGTCACCTCGGGCAGGTGACAGCGCCCACGGGGACACCGCCAGTGCCAGCAGTGCCACCTCGGGTTGGTGACAGCACCCATGGGGACACCAGAGCCACCAGTGCCACCCCGGGTTGGTGACAGCGCCCACGGGGACACCGCCAGTGCCAGCAGTGCCACCTCGGGCAGGTGACAGCGCCCATGGGGACACCGCCAGTGCCACCCCGGGTTGGTGACAGTCCCTGGTGTGCTGTGTCCCCTCACTGTCCCAGTGTTCCCCTGCTGTTGCTGTCCCCACTGTCCCCGCTGTCCCTGCTGTCCCCCCGCTGTCCCTGCTGTCCTCACTGTGACCCCGGTGTCCCAGTGTCCCCACTATCCCAGTGTCCCTGCTGTCCCCACAGTGTCCCCACTGTCCCCCCACTGTCCCCTGGCATCCCAGCTGTCCCAGTGTCCTTGGTGTCCCTGCTGTCCCCACTGTCCCCGCAGTGTCCCCTCTCTGTCCCCACTGTCCCCCGTGTGTCCCCACCTGCGGTAGGTGTCGGAGGTGGCAGTGTAGTGCAGCGCTGTGCAGCCTTTGCCGTCGGGCTCGTTGGCGCTGGCCCCAGTGTCCCGTGTCCCCACTGTCCCCAGTGTCCCCACAGTGTCCCCACAGTGTCCCCCGTGTGTCCCCACAGTGTCCCCATGGTGTCCCCACTGTCCCCTGTGTGTCCCCATGTCCCCCGTGTGTCCCCACCTGCGGTAGGTGTCGGAGGCGGCGGCGTAGTGCAGCGCCGTGCAGCCTTTGCCGTCGGGCTCGTTGGCGCTGGCCCCGGCTGTCACCAGCGTCACCGTGCACTGGTAGCTGCCGTTGGCCGCCGCGTAGTGCAGGGGGGTCCTGGGGACACCGAGGGGACAAACGGGGCCTGAGGAACCCACCCGCGACGGGGGGACACCCCGGGGACCTTCCAGGACCTGCAGGAGCTCAGAACATTCTGGAAACCCTTCCAGGACCCTCCCAGAACACCCCAGGGATCTGCCAGGACCTGCAGGAGCCCAGGACCAGCCCTGGAAACCCTTCCAGGACACTTTGGGAACTCTTCCAGGACCCATCTGGAGCTCAAAGCACCCCAGGATCCCTTCCAGGATCCATAGAAAGCTCAGAACATTCTGGAAACCCTTCCAGGACCCTCCCGGGACACCCCAGGGACCTGCCAGGACCTGCAGGAGCCCAGGACCAGCCCTAGAAACCCTTCCAGGACACTTTGGGAACTCTTCCAGGACCCATCTGGAGCTCAAAGCACCCCAGGATCCCTTCCAGGATCCATAGAAAGCTCAGAACATTCTGGAAACCCTTCCAGGACATCTTGGGAACTCTTCCAGGACCCACAAGGAGCTCAGAACACCTCAGGAACCCTTCCAGGACCCACCAGAAGCTTAGAACTTTCCGGAAACCCTTCCAAAACCCTTTGGAATCCCTTCCAGGACCCATCAAGAGCTCAGAACATTCTGGAAACCCTTCCAGGACCCTTTGGGATCCCTTCCAGGACCCAGCTGGGTGTCCCAGGTAGGACCTGATGATCCCAGGGGTTTTTTTTTGGGATTTTGGGAAGGTCCAGCCCCGCTCACCTCCCGAATTTATCCCTCCTCCTCAGGTCAGCGCCGCTGCTCAACAGCAAATTCAGACATTCCACGTTCCTGCAGGGGGAGAGGAGCCGGGAACACAAAACTGTCACCTCAGGCACCCAGAATGTCACCTCAGGCATGCAAAATGTCACCTCAGGCACCCAAAGTGTCCTCCAGGAACCCAAAACTGTCACCTCAGGCACCCAGAAATGTCCCCAGGTATCCAAAAATGTCACCTCAGGCACCCAGAATGTCACCTCAGGTACGCAAAATGCCACCTCAGGCACCCAAAATGCCACCTCAGGCACCCAAAGTGTCCTCCAGGTACCCAAAATATCACCTCAGGTACCCAGAATGTCACCTCAGGCACCCCAAGTGTCCTTTAAGCACCCAGAAATGTCCCCCAGGTACCCAAAATGTCACCTCAGGCACCCAGAATGTCACCTCAGGTACGCAAAATGTCACCTCAGGCACCCAGAATGTCACCTCAGGCACGCAAAATGTCACCTCAGGTACACAAAATGCCACCTCAGGCACCCAGAAATGTCCCCAGGTACCCAAAAATGTCACTTCAGGCACCCAAAGTGTCCTCCAGGAACCCAAAACTGTCACCTCAGGCACCCAAAATGTCACCTCATGCACCCAGAAATGTCCCCAGGTACCCAAAATGTCACCTCAGGAACCCAGGAACCCTTCCAGGACCTTCCCATCCCTGCTCCGAGCAGGCGGCTGCCCTCGCTCAGAGCCACGAGCAGCACTGTCCCCATGTCCCCAGGTGTCCCCAGGTGTCCCCATGTCCCCAGGTGTCCCCAGGATGTCCCCAGGGTGCCCCCAGGTGTCCCCAGGTGTCCCCAGGTGTCCCCAGGATGTCCCCAGGTGTCCCCAGGATGTCCCCATGTCCCCAGATGTCCCCAGGTGTCCCCAGGATGTCCCCAGCTGTCCCCAGGTGTCCCCAGGTGTCCCCAGGTGTCCCCAGGATGTCCCCAGGTGTCCCCAGGATGTCCCCATGTCCCCAGCTGTCCCCAGCTGTCCCCAGGATGTCCCCAGCTGTCCCCAGGATGTCCCCAGGATGTCCCCAGGATGTCCCCAGCTGTCCCCAGCTGTCCCCAGGTGTCCCCAGGATGTCCCCAGGATGCTCCCAGCTGTCCCCAGGATGTCCCCAGCTGTCCCCAGGATGTCCCCAGCTGTCCCCAGCTGTCCCCAGGTGTCCCCAGGATGTCCCCAGGATGTCCCCAGGATGTCCCCAGGTGTCCCCATGTCCCCAGGTGTCCCCAGCTGTCCCCAGGTGTCCCCGGGTGTCCCCGTACCCCCCGGAGGCGGCGGCGTGCAGACACGTCCTGCCCAGGCTGTCGGGGGTGTTGATGTCGAAGCCGGCGGAGAGCACGTGCTCATTGCTGAGCGAGGACACGATGCTGTACAACTGACCTGGGGTCACAGAAATGAGAGATTTGGGGTTTTTGTGGGGTCTTTGTGGGTTTTTGTGGGGTTTTTGTGGGGTCTTTGTGGGTTTTTGTGGGGTTTGTTATGTGTCAGAGAGGACACGATGCTGTACAACTGACCTGGGACACAGAAATGAGAGATTTGGGGGTTTTGTGGGGTCTTTGTGGGGTTTTTATGGGGTTTGTCATGTGCCAGAGAGGACACGATGCTGTACAACTGACCTGGGGCACAGAGATTTGGGGGTTTTGTGGGGTTTTTGTGGGTTTTTGTGGGGTTTGTCATGTGTCAGAGAGGACACGATGCTGTACAATTGACCTGGGGTCACAGAAATGAGAGATTTGGGGTTTTGTGGGGTTTTGTGGGGTTTTGTGGGGTTTTTGTGGGGTTTTGATGGGGTTTGTCATGTGCCAGAGAGGACACGATGCTGTACAACTGACCTGGGGAACAGAGATTTGGGGTTTTGTGGGGTTTTTTGTGGGGTTTTTATGGGGTTTGTCATGTATCAGAGAGGACACGATGCTGTATGACTGACCTGGGGATCAAAGAAATGAGAGATTTGGGGTTTTTGTGGGGTCTTTGGGGGGTTTTTATGGGGTTTGTTATGTGTCAGAGAGGATACAATGCTGTACAACTGACCTGTGATCACAGAGATTTGGGGTTTTTGTGGGGTTTTTATGGGGTTTGTCACGTGCCAGAGAGGACACGATGTCGTACAACTGAACTGAGACAGAGAAATCACAGATTTGGGGTTTTTGTGGGGTTTTTATGGGGTTTGCTCTGTGCCAGCAAGGGCAGGTTTGTGTCAGTTTCATCAGACACAGAAATCACAAATTTGGGGTTTTTACGGATCAGAGAGGACAGATTTGCGTCAGCCTGTGTCACACAAAAATCACAGATTTGGGGTTTTTATGGGGTTTTTATGGGGTTTTTATGGGGTTTGTCATGTGCCAGAGAGGACACGATGCTGTACAACTGACCTGGGACAGAGATTTGGGGTTTTTATGGGGTTTGCTCTGTGCCAGCAAGGACACGATGCTGTATGACTGACCTGGGGACACAGACATCACAGATTTGGGGTTTTTATGGGGTTTTGTGGGGTTTTTATGGGGTTTGTCATGTGCCAGAGAGGACACGATGCTGTACAACTGACCTGGGGACACAGACATCACAGATTTGGGGTTTTTATGGGGTTTGCTCTGTGCCAGCAAGGACACGACGCCGGGGGGACGCAGGGGCTTGGGTTACAGGGGACAGCAGTGGTCACCTGGGTGTCCCCAAGGTCACTTTGGTGTCCCCAGGGTCACTTTGGTGTCCCCAGGGTCACCTGGGTGTGGCTGGCAGGGGGACAGGGAGGGGACAGCGTGGGGACGCTCACCTGAGGAAAGCAGCTTTCGACAGCAGTCGGAGAATCCGAAGAGAACGGCCAAGTGCAGAGGGAACATGTCGTGGATCCCGCGCCTGCAGGGGAAGAGCAGCGGGGTCAGGAATTCCAGGAATGGGAATTCAGCGGGAGAAGGCTCTGGACAAGTCCTGAGGGAGCTGGGGAAGGGCTGGAGCAGCAGGAGGAGGCTCTGGAGCAGTCCTGAGGGAGCTGGGGAAGGGCTGGAGCAGCAGGAGGAGGCTCTGGAGAAGTCCTGAGGGAGCTGGGGAAGGGGCTCAGCCTGGGGAAAAGGAGGCTCAGAGAGGAATTTTCACCCCAAAACTCCCTGAGGGGAGAGCCAGGGTCAAAATCTGCTCCCAGGGAAGAGCAGGATGAGGGAAATGCCCTCAAATTCCTCCATCAGAGGCTGAGGATGGACACTAGGAGGAATTTTTCCATGGAAAACGCTGTCCAGCACGAGCCCAGAACACTCTGGAAACCCTTCCAGGACCCAAAACATCCTGGAAACCTTTCAGGACACGCCCCAGAACCCTTCCAGGACACAGAACACCCCTCCTAAGCCATCCCAGAAACACTTCCAGGACCCTCCCAGGACCCGCGGCGGCCCGGAAGGTTCCGGAAGGTTCCCGGTTCCTCACCTGGCAGTGTCAGCACCGTTGGTCATTAAGGTACTAATGAGCAGCTCGTGCCCGTAGCGGGCGGCAACGTGCAGCGGCGTGTTCCCAAAGCGGTCAGCGCAGTCGATCTCGCTGCCTGCAGGGGAATCCCGGGAATTACAGGGATTCCCAGCGTTCCAGAGCCGGGATTCCCGGGATTTCAGGGATTCACAACATTCCAGACCCGGGATTCCCAGGATTTACAGGGATTCCCAACGTTCCAGACCCGGGATTCCCAGGATTTTAGGGATTCACAATGTTCCAGAGCCGGGATTCCCAGGATTTTAGGGATTCACAGCATTCCAGAGCCGGGATTCCCAGGATTTACAGGGATTCCCAACAATCCAGACCCAGAACTCCCAGGATTCCCAACATTCCAGACCCGTAATTCTCATAATTCCCACCCCAGGGATTCCCCAGCATTCTAGACCTGAAATTCCCAGGGAGTCCCAACATTCCAGATCAGGAATTCCAGGGATTCCCAACACTCCAAACCCAGGATTCACGGAATTCCCACCCCAGGGAGGGATTCCCAACATTCCAGATCTGGAATTCCCAGGGATTCCCAACAATCTTGATCAGGAATTCCCAAGGATTCTCCAACATTCCAGATCAGGAATTCCAGGGATTCCCAACACTCCAAACCCAGAATTCCCTACATTCCAGATCAGGAATTCCAGGGATTCCCAACACTCCAAACCCAGGATTCACAGAATTCCCACCCCAGGGAGGGATTCCCAACATTCCAGATCTGGAATTCCAGGGATTCCCAACATTCCAGATCAGGAATTCCTGGGATTCCCAACATTCCAGATCTGGAATTCCTGGGATTCCCAACATCCCAGACCCAGAATTCCATCGCTTCCCAGAATTCCCACCCCAGGGACAACGCAGGGATTCCCAACGTTCCTGATCCAGAACTCCTGGAATTCCCAAGGCTTCTCTAACATCCCAGCTCCGGAATTCCCGGAATTCCCAGCCCAGAGACAGGCAGGAGCGGCCTGGGAAGGTCCCAACGCCCTCCTGAGCTCTCGGGAGGTCACAGAAATCCCAGGAAAATCGGGGATGGGGCGGGAACGAGGCACCGACCGTTCTGGATGAGGATCTGCGAGCGCGTGAACCGGCCGTGGATCGCCGCCATGTGCAGGGGGCTCTTCCCTTCCTTGCTCTGCGGGAAACAATCCCAAAAAAAACCTGGGGTGGGGCTCAGACACCCCAAAAACTGGCCAAAAAAACCCTGGGTGGGGCTCAGACAGACCCCAAAAACTGTCCCAAAAACCTGCCCCAAAAATCTTCCCAAAAAACCCCAGGTGGGGCTCAGACACCCCAAAAACTGTCCCAAAAAAACCCCGGGGTGGGGCTCAGACACCTCAAAAACTGTCCCAAAACCTGCCCCAAAAAACCAACCCCAGGTGGGGTCAGACATACCCCAAAACCTGCCCCAAAAAAACCCCGGGGTGGGGCTCAGACACCCCAAAAAGTGCTCCAAAACCTGCCCCGAAAAACCCCAGCTGGGCTTAGACACACCCCAAAACCTTCTCCCAAAAATACTCATGTGGGGCTCAGACAGACCCCAAAACCTACCCCAAAAAACCAACCCCGGGTGGGGTTCAGACAGACCCCAAAACCTGCCCCAAAACCTCCCCCAAAAAACCCCGGGTGGGGCTCAGACAGACCAGGATCCTTCGAAGGATCTTCAGTTTAACCCACTTTTAATTTAACCCATTTTATTCCTCTAACCCTGACTCCAGGTCACCCCTCATCTCCCAAACCCCGAATCCTGAGGGTTTTTCCCAATTCCCACACCTGGAAGTTGACGTTGGCGCTGTTGTTGACCAGGATCCTTTGAAGGATTTTTAATTGAACCCACTTCTAATTTACCCCATTTTATTCCTCTGACTCCAGATCACCCCTTCATCAAACCCTCATCTCCCAAACCCCAAATCCCGAGCATCCCACACCTGGAAGTTGACATTGGTGCCGCTGTTGACCAAGATCCTTTGAAGGATTTTTAATTTAACCCACTTTTAATTTAACCCATTTTACTCCTCTAACCCTGACTCCAGGTCACCCCTCATCTCCCAAACCCCAAATCCTGAGGGTTTTCCCCAATCCCTGCACCTGGAAGTTGACGTTGGCGCCATTGTTGACCAGGACCCTTTGGATGATTTTCAGTTTAACCCATTTTAAATTTAACCCATTTTATTCCTCTAACCCTGACTCCAGGTCACCCCTCATCTCCCAAACCCTGAATCCTGAGAGTTTTTTCCCAATTCCCACACCTGGAAGTTGACGTCGGTGCCGTTGTTGACCAGGATCCTTTGAAGGATCTTTAATTGAACCCACTTTTAATTTAATCCATTTTATTCCTCTAACCCTGACTCCAGGTCACCCCTCATCTCCCAAACCCCAAATCGCGAGGATTTTTCCCAATTCCTGCACCTGGAAGTTGACGTCAGCGCCGTTGTTGACCAGGATCCTTCGAAGGATTTTCAGTTTAACCCATTTTTAACTTAACCCATTTTCTTCCTCTAACCCTGACTCCAGGTCACCCCCCATCTCCCAAACCCTGAATCCCGAGGGTTTTCCCCGATCCCTGCACCTGGAAGTTGACGTTGGCGCCGTTGTTGACCAGGATCCTTCGAAGGATCTTTAACTGAACCCACTTTTAATTTATCCCATTTTATTCCTTTAACTCTCACTCCAGATCACTCCTTCATCATCCCTCATCTCCCAAACCCCGAATCCCGAGGATCCCGCACCTGGAAGTTGACGTCGGCGCCATTGTTGACCACAATCCTTTGAAGGATTTTTAATTTAACCCACTTTTAATTGAACCGACTTTTAATTTAACCTATTTTCTTTTTCTAACCCTGACTCCAGGTAACACCTCATCTCCCAAACCCCGAATCCCGAGGATTTTTCCCAATTCCCGCACCTGGAAGTTGACGTCGGCGCCGTTGTTGACCAGGATCTCCAGGCACAGGGCCCCGTTGGTGGAGACGGCGGCGAAGTGCAGCGGGGTGAAGCCCCTGTCGTTGGGCTGGTTGACGTTGGCGCCCACGTTCACCAGCTCGTTGGCCACGGCGTCCTGGCCCATGTAGCAGGCGATGTGCAGTGCCGTGTTCCCGAAGGAGTTGGGCTCGTCGATCTGCGGGGACAGGCGCGAGCTGCGGGCGTCTGCGGGGTTTGGGGGGGTCTGGGGGGTCTGTGGGGTCTGTGGGGTTTGTGGGGTCTGGGATCTGTGGGGTCTGGGGGGTCTGTGGGGTTTGTGGGGTCTGGGGGGGTTTTGTAGGATTTGTGGAGTCTGTAGGATCTGTGGAGGTCTGGGGGGCCTGTGGGGTCTGGGGGATCTGTGGGGGTCTGGGGGATTTGTGGGGTCTGGGGGGTCTGAGGGGTTTGTGGGGTCTGGGGGGTTTTGTAGGATTTGTGGAGTCTGTAGGATCTGTGGAGGTCTGTGGGGGTTTGTGGGGTTTGGGATCTGTGGGATCTGGGGGGGTTTGTGGGGTCTGAGGGGTTTGTGGGGTCTGGGGGGGTTTGGGGGGATCTATGGGGGTCTGGGGGATCTATGGGGTTAGTGGGGTTTGTTTGATCTGTGGGAGCTGGGGGGGTTTGTGGGGATTAGGGGATTTGTGGGGTCTATGGGAACTGTGGGATCTGTGAAGTCTGTGGGGTCTGTAGGGTCTGTGAGGTTTATGGGATCTACAGGATCTGTGGGACCTACAGGATCTGTGGGATCTATGGGATCAGCGGGATTTGGGGTTCGGGATGGGCGAAGGGGATGAGGGGAAGCCAAAGGTTCTGCTGCCACCCCGGGATCCTGTCACCAACCCAGGATCCTGTCACCACCCCGGGATCCTGTCACTGTCCAGGGATCCTGTCACCATCCCAAGGTTTCTGTCACCATCCCAAGGTTTCTGTCACCATCCCAAGGTTTCTGTCACCATCCCAGGGTGAAGGAATTTGGGTCGTGGATATGTGGGAGCAACAGAATCCAGAGGATTTTGGGATTCAGGGAGCGAAAGGGCAACTGGGAACCACTCAAAGCTTCTGTCACCGCCCAGGGGGAAGGAATTTGGTTCCTCGATCTCAGGGATCAACAAAATCCGGATTTGGGATTTAGGAAGGAAAAAGGCAATGGAAAACCACCCAGAGGGAAGGAATTTGGTTCCTTGATCTCAAGGATCAACAAAATCCAGATTTGGGATTTAGGAAGGAAAAAGGCAACTGAGAATCACCCAGGGGGAAGGAATTTGGTTCCCTGAACTTTGTGAGCAAAGTCCAGCGGATTTGGGGATTCAGAAAGGAAAAAGGCAGCTGAGAACCACCCAGGGCTCCTGCCACCGCTCAGGGTGACAGACTTTGGTTCACGGATCTGTGGAAGCAATCAATTCCAGAGGATTTGGGATTTGGGACTGAAAAGGCAGCTGAGAACCACCCCAGGTTCCTGTCCCCACCCAAAGCTCCTGCCACCACCTCTCCAGCTCCTGTCCCCGCCTGTCCCAGCCCCCGAGCCCGCCCCAGGGGTCTCACCTCCACGCCCAGCCTGAGGAGGTGACGCACGACCTCGATCTGGCCGCTGGCGGCCGCCGTGTGCAGCAGCGTGTAACCCCTCCTGTCCTTGCACATGACATCGGCCCCGCGCGCCACCAGCAGCTTCAGCACCTCCAGGTGACCTGCGGGGACAGCCGTGAGGGACAGGGGACAGCAGAGGGACAGGGGACAGCAGAGGGACAGGGGACAGCCGTGAGGGACAGGGACACAGGAGAGGGACAGGGGACAGCCGTGAGGGACAGGGGACAGCACAGGGACAGGGGACAGCCGTGAGGGACAGGGGACAGCAGAGGGACAGGGGACAGCACAGGGACAGGGGACAGCACAGGGACAGGGGACAGCCGTGAGGGACAGGGGACAGCACAGGGACAGGGGACAGCAGAGGGACAGGGACACGGGAGAGGGACAGAGGACAGCAGGGGGACAGGGACACGGGAGAGGGACAGGGACACAGGAGAGGGACGGGGGACAGCACAGGGACAGGGGACAGCACAGGGACAGGGGAGAAGGACAGGGGACAGCCGTGAGGGACAGGGACACAGGAGAGGGACAGGGGACAGCAGAGGGACAGATGGACAGGGGACAGCAGATGACCAGAAAGATGGAGAGACAGGAAACATCAGAGAGACGGGGAAATGGGAGAGATGGAGAGAAGGGAGAGAGGGAGAGGGGGAATGGGAGAGCAGGAGAGGGGGAATGGGAGAGCAGGAGAGGGGGATTGGGAGAGCAGGAGAGGGGGATTGGGAGAGCAGGAGAGGGGGAATGGGAGAGCAGGAGAGGGGGAGAGGGAGAGCAGGAGAGCAGGAGCAGGGGCTGGAAGCAGCCAGGAACACCCACCCAGGAAGGCGGCCCAGTGCAGCGGCTGCCGGTCCTTCTTGTCACACGTGCTGGGGCTGGCGCCTTTGTTGAGCAGCAGGTTCACCATCTGCGGGGAGCGGGGACAGCGTGAGCGGGGCCACCGCCATGGCCCTGACTGTCCCTGCCCACCCTGACATCCAGGGCCACCCCAATGTCCCCAGGGCCACCCCAATGTCCCTGTCCCTGCCCACCCTGTCCCTGCCCACCCTGACATCCAGGGCCACCCCAATGTCCCCAGACCCACCCCAATGTCCCCAGACCCACCCCAATGTCCCTGCCCACCCTGATGTCCCCAGACCCACTTTGATGTCCCCAGACCCACCCCAGTGTCCTCAGACCCACTGCAAATGTCCCTGCCCACCCCTATCCCTGCCTACCCTGACATCCAGGGCCACCCTGATGTCCCTGTCCCTGCCCACCCTGACATCCAGGAGCCACCCCAATGTCCCCAGACCCACCCCAATGTCCCTGCACACCCCAAATGTCCCCAGACCCACCTCGATGTCCCTGTCCCTGCCCACCCCAAGATCTCTGCCCACCCTGTCCCTGCTGCCCACCCTGACATCCAGGAGCCACCCCGATGGCCCCAGACTCACCCCAAATGTCCCTGCACACCCCAAATGTCCCCAGACCCACCCTGATGTCCCTGTCCCTGCCCACCCTGTCCCTGCCCACCCTATCCCTGCCCACCCTGTCCCTGCCCACCCCGATGTCCCCAGACCCACCCCGATGTCCCTGTCCCTGCCCACCCCAATGTCCCCAGACCCACCCCGATGTCCCTGTCCCTGCCCACCCCAATGTCCCCAGACCCACCCCGATGTCCCCGTCCCCGCCCGGTGCCCGTGCGCACCTCGAGGTGGCCGCTGTGCACGGCGTGGTGCAGCGCCGTGCGCCCGGTGCGGTCGGCCACGTTGACGGTGCTCAGCAGCGGCACCAGCGCCTCCACGCACTTGGTGGCCCGGTTGGCGGCGGCCACGTGCAGCGGCGTCTGCCAGTGCTTGTCGCGGGCGTTGACGTCGGCAGAGTGCTTCAGGAGCAGGTGAAGGGCTTTCTGTGGGGTGGGGAGAGCGGAGGAAAGCTGGGACACGGCCCCGGGAACCTCACCCAGGATCCGAACCCCTCGTGATTCCAGGGCGCTGGGAGTTCCGACGCCGTCCGTGCCCGCCCTGAAGCCACAGGTTTGTCTCGAAGGTGTTCCCACTGGGAAGGGTCCTGGGGATGGACTGGGGTGGTCAGGATGGCACCTGGGCTGTGCCAGCCGTGGGGACAGGGATTGTCCCCCAGTGCTGGTGCTGCTGAGGCACCTCCAGTGCTGGGTCCAGTGCTGGGCACCCCTGGCCACCGAGACACTGAGGGGCTGGAGTGTGGCCAGAGCTGGGGAAGGGCTGGAGCAGCAGGAGAAGGCTCTGGAGCAGTCCTGAGGGAGCTGGGGAAGGGCTGGAGCAGCAGGAGAAGGCTCTGGACAAGTCCTGAGGGAGCTGGGGAAGGGCTGGAGCAGCAGGAGAAGGCTCTGGAGAAGTCCTGAGGGAACTGGGGAAGGGCTGGAGCAGCAGGAGAAGGTTCTGGAGAAGTCCTGAGGGAGATGGGGAAGGGCTGGAGCAGCAGGAGAAGGCTCTGGAGAAGTCCTGAGGGAGCTGGGGAAGGGCTGGAGCAGCAGGAGAAGGCTCTGGACAAGTCCTGAGGGAGCTGGGGAAGGGCTGGAGCAGCAGGAGAAGGCTCTGGACAAGTCCTGAGGGAGCTGGGGAAGGGGCTCAGCCTGGAGAAAAGGAGGCTCAGAGGGGAATTCTCAGCCCACAACTCCCTGCCGCGAGAGCGGAGCCGCCTGGGGTCGGGCTCTGCTCCCGGGGAACAGCAGGAGGAGAAGGAACAGCCCCAGATTCCTCCAGGAGAGGCTCAGGATGGACATCAGGAGGAATTTGCTCATGGAAAAGGTGCTCAGGCTTTGGGAGTGCCTGGGGAAAAGGAGGCTCAGAGGGGAATTTTCACCTCAAAACTCCCTGAGGGGAGAGCCAGGGTCAAAATCAGCTCCCAGGGAAGAGCAGGATGAGGGAAATGCCCTCAAATTCCTCCAGGAGAGGCTCAGGATGGACACCAGGAGGAATTTTTCCATGGAAAGCTCTGTCAGGCTTTGGAAGGAGCTATCCAGGGAGGTTTGGAGTCCTCAGGGCTCTGGTGGGGATCGATCCCAGCTCGGATTTGGATCTTTCCCACCCTCAAACCTCCTGGGATCCTGCCCAGCCCTCACCTGGGCTGCCCCAGCCCCGTTCCCAGGTGGGAGCTGAGCGAGGTGGGCTCATCCCAGCTCATCCCAGCTCATCCCATCCCATCCCAGCTCATCCCAGCCCACCCCAGCCGGGAATCCTGGCTGGGGGAAGGAAAAACCCCGGAGCCACGGGAAGAAGCACGTGAAGGACCGGGAGTGAAGTTCCCCGGTGACTCAGCAGGGCCCAGGGGATGACAAACCCGACCCACTGACCTACATTTGACACTTATTTCCAGGCTTTGGCTTCCTGCCTTCCCCACCCTCTGCCATCGGGGCAGAGCTTCCAGGGATCCCCACTCTACAGATCTTCGCTCCCAGCACCCCAAAAAAACCCAACCACAGAGCGGGATCCAGGCAGGGAGAACATTTTGGGAAAGCTCCTCTGAGGAGCTGGGCGGGCCACAACTTCCCAGGTGGAAAAATGAGGGTGGACTCCCAAATTCCCAGGGAAGCAGCAGAGGGAGCTCCGTGTTTTAGGGATTCTCCACGCACATTCCCAACAAGCGCCTCCAGGAGAGGTGTTCACACTCGTGTCCCACCCCGCTGAGCAAAATCCCACTCGGGGATTCAGATCCCGGCTCCGGCCAACAATTCCTCCCTCTCCGAAGCGGGGCGAAGTTAAGCGGGACGAAACCAAAGCCACAAAAGATAAAGGCTGGGGAAATTTGCCAGGGAAATCTGTCGGAATCAGCTCCCGAGGGACAGGGTGGGAGCCCCCACATCCCTCCAGGAGAGGTGAATCCGGAACAAATCCCCGGGGAAGGGGCGAAAACCGGGAGGAGGAGACGAGAGGGACAGAGAGAAGACAGAGAGGATTTTTTTTTCTTTTTTCCAGCTCCCTCCAGTACTTCTCATTCCCCCAAAGCCCAAATGAGGGAAAGAAGAGGAGAACCCCCCCTTTTTTTTTACCCCTCCAGCAGCCCCCGTTCCCACAGGGAACGCCTCTCCCCGGAGCACCCACCTCGTGGCGCGAGGCGGCGGCGCGGTGCAGCGGCGTGAGCCACACCGTGTCCTTCGCGTTCACGTTAGCACCTGTGGGGACAAGGCAAAAAATAAAACCCCCTCAGCTGCCTCTCCCCGCTGCCCAGAACCCGACAGGAGGCAGGGAAAATCCCCACGGGGTTCTACAGCCCCGGCTGAACGTCCCAAACGTGGTTTGACCGAGCCCCGGGTGGGAATTTTCCGGAGTTTTCTCCCCACGCTGGGGTCACTCGGGATCGCGGCGGCCTCGGGGTTCCCTCTCTCCTCGCCGTGTCCCGAGGCTCCGGAGGGTGAGGAGCCGGGGGGGGGACACCCAAAATTCAACACACGAGGCAACAAACACGGAGTTTTTCCGGAGGGTGACGGGTGGCACGAGCCAAAACCGGGCAGAACCCCCCGGATTTTGGGGGATTTTCTCTGGGAATTGCTCCTCTGAGCATCCCCCTCCTCCAGCGCCACACATCCCCCTCCTGGCTCTGCCTCCACCTCGGCTATTTCGGTTCCAAGACGTGGAAACCTCTTAGGATTATGGCACTGTTCCCTAATCCTCCCCTGGCTGCCGCCCTGCGAGCTCGGGGCGGCCTGGAGGGGAGCAAAGCCCGTCCTGCTGCATCCCAGGGGTCTGGAGAGGGACTGGGGGGTCTGGAGAAAGATTGGGGGGTCTGGAGAGGGATTGGGGGGTCTGGACAGGGATTGGGGGAGTCTGGAGAGGGATTGAGGGGTCTGGAGAGGGATTGAGGGGTCTGGAGAGGGATTGGGGGGGTCTGGAGAGGGACTGAGGGGTCTGGAGAGGGATTTGGAGGGGTCTGGAGAGGGACTGAGGGGTCTGGAGAGGGATTTGGAGGGGTCTGGAGAGGGATTTGGAGGGGTCTGGAGAGGGATTGGGGGGTCTGGAGAAAGATTGAGGGGTCTGGAGAAGGATTTGGAGGGGTCTGGAGAGGGATTGGGGGGGTCTGGAGAAGGATGGGGGGTCTGGAGAAGGATTGGGGGTCTGGAGAGGGATTGAGGGGGTCTGGAGAAGGATGGGGGGTCTGGAGAGGGATCAGGGATCTGGAGAGGGATTGAGGGGGTCTGGAGGGATCAGAGGGTCTGGAGAGGGATTGAGGGGGTCTGGAGAGGGATCAGGGATCTGGAGAGGGATCAGGGGCAGCTCCCTGGGTCTCACCTGACAGGATGAGCAGCTCGAGGATTGCAACATCTCCGATGTAGGCAGCAGCATGGAGCGGTGTCCGGCGTTCTTGGTCCTGGAGAGGGAAGAGAGAAAATCCATCCGTGAGCTTGGGAAAGGCTGGGAAAGGGCAGGGAGAGCTTCTTCCTCCTCTAAGGAGGGGATGGATTTGGGAATGGAGTTGGGGAAGAGCTGGAGCAGCAGGAGAAGGCTCTGGAGAAGTCCTGAGGGAGCTGGGGAAGGGCTGGAGCAGCAGGAGAAGGCTCTGGAGCAGTCCTGAGGGAGCTGGGGAAGGGCTGGAGCAGCAGGAGAAGGCTCTGGACAAGTCCTGAGGGAGCTGGGGAAGGGCTGGAGCAGCAGGAGAAGGCTCTGGACAAGTCCTGAGGGAGTTGGGGAAGGGCTGGAGCAGCAGGAGAAGGCTCTGGAGAAGTCCTGAGGGAGCTGGGGAAGGGCTGGAGCAGCAGGAGAAGGCTCTGGAGCAGTCCTGAGGGAGCTGGGGAAGGGGCTCAGCCTGGAGAAAAGGAGGCTCAGAGGGGAATTCTCAGCCCACAACTCGCTGCCGCGAGAGCGGAGCCGCCTGGGGTCGGGCTCTGCTCCCGGGGAACAGCAGGAGGAGAAGGAACAGCCCCAGATTCCTCCAGGAGAGGCTCAGGATGGACATCAGGAGGAATTTGCTCATGGAAAAGGTGCTCAGGCTTTGGCAGTGCCCAGGGAGGTTTGGAGTCCCCATCCCTGGAGGTGCCCGAGGAAGGATTTTGGAAGGACCAAGCGAGGGATGGGGATGGGGAGGATTTGGGGAGAACCAGGACGGATTTGGGGAGCGCTGGGTGAGGGACAGGAAGGATTTGGAAAGCACTGGGTGAGAAATGGGAAGGATTTGGGAATTATCAGGCAAGGGACGGGGATGGGAAGGATTTGGAGAGCACCAGGTGAGGGAATGGGGATGGGAAGGGTTTGGGGAGCACGGGGTGAGGGATAAAAAGGATTTTGGAAGCAGAAAATGAGGGATGGGGACGGGAGGGATTTGGGGAGCCCTGAGTGAGGGACAGGAGGGATCTGGGGAGAGCCCTCACCAGTACATTGATGTTCTCCTTCTGATTGAGCAGCGACCGAACCTCCTCCACATCCCGGTTGAAGATGGCTTGGACCAGAGGGGGCTGCAAGGGACAGGGGACAGAGTGTGACAGGGACAGGGGACAGAGTGTGACAGGGACAGAGTGTGACAGTGACAGTGTGACAGGGACAGGGGACAGAGTGTGACAGGGGACAGAGTGTGACAGGGACAGGGTGACAGGGACAGTGTGACAGGGACAGTGTGACAGGGACAGGGGACAGAGTGTGACAGTGACAGTGTGACAGGGACAGTGTGACAGGGACAGGGGACAGAGTGTGACAGGGACAGAGTGTGACAGGGGACAGAGTGGGACAGGGACAGAGTGGGACAGGGACAGTGTGACAGGGACAGTGACAGGGGAACGGGTGTGACAGGGACAGTGATAGGGGACAGAGTGTGACAGGGACAGAGTGGGACAGGGACAGAGTGGGACAGGGACAGTGACACCGCTGGAACGGGCACTGACAGTGACACAGCTGGAAGGGGCATTGACAGTGACACCGCTGGAAGGGGCAGTGACAGTGACACAGCTGGAAGGGGCAGTGACAGTGACACAGCTGGAACAGTGGTGACAGTCACAGTGACACCGCTGGAAGGGGCAGTGACAGTGACACAGCTGGAACAGCAGTGACAGTGACACAGCTGGAACAGCAGTGACAGTGACACCGCTGGAAGGGGCAGTGACAGTGACACAGCTGGAAGGGGCAGTGACAGTGACACAGCTGGAACAGCGGTGACAGTGACACAGCTGGAAGGAGCGGCGACAGTGACAGTGACACAGCTGGAACAGTGGTGACAGTGACAGTGACACAGCTGGAACAGTGGTGACAGTGACACCGCTGGAAGGGGCACTGACAGTGACACCGCTGGAACAGCAGTGACAGTGACACAGCTGGAAGGAGCAGTCACAGTGACAGTGACACAGCTGGAAGGAGCAGTCACAGTGACACCGCTGGAACAGCAGTGACAGTGACAGTGACACCGCTGGAAGGAGCAGTCACAGTGCCACAGCTGCAGCCCCACGCCAGCAGCAAACCCCCGCTCCCAGCCCCACTCCCGGGCTGGATTTTCCAGCAGCTCCGCCATCTCTCCCGCTTCCCCCGGCACAACCCACACCGGGAACCTCCGGGAAATCCTCCCCACGTCCCCCAGCAGCGCCGACCTCTCCGAGGCTCCGCTCCTGCCCCCCGAAACTCGGGCACAGCCCCAAATCCCCCCGCCACAGCGACGACCCCTGAACCCCTTTCCTTGTTCCCAGGCCCGAAAATCCCGTTTTTCCGCAGAAAACCCCCCGAGGCAGAGCCGCTTTTGGGGCGCTCAGATGGCTGCCAGACCCCACGGGGCCCCGCTGAGGTTTTTTTTGGGACGCAGGGATTCGGGCGGCGCGACCCCACCAAAGCCGGATTTCATTTAAAGCTCAAAATCACCAAATCTGAGGGGGGGTTTTTTTTTTCAGCCTCTCCGAGCTCTGTCTGGCTGTGACCCCTTCCCAGGTTTGCCTCATCCCGAAATAAGGGCACTTCCAAGCCCGGGAACACATCCTGGGGTCAGGGCAAGGCTGCATCGTCCCCCTGGAACGCAGCGGCCTCGGCATCGCTTGTTAGGATATTTTAGAAATAAAAAAGGTTTTTTTGGTGGTGTTTTCCCAGAAGTAAATATCAAATGCCAATGAAAGGCTCCGGGTCTGGCACGTGGATGGGGTGTCCCGAAAAATAAAAGTTCTGTTTAAATCCGAGGCTGATCCCTCAGGTCTCCCCTTCCTTCATCCACTCCCAATCCCAAATCTTTCCTTTTTTCATCCTCAGCTCCTCCCAGGGCTCCCAAAATTTATCCCTGGATTAATTGTGGGGTCGGGGGGGGGGGGGTTCTGGCAGCACTCCCCGACCCCAAAACCCAGGGGATAAAAGTTGTTTTTGGGGAAATCTGTGGGTAAAAGGGATCAGGTGAGCCCGGGGTCAGCACAGCCACGGGAGGGGTGCCCCCAAAACCTGACGGGGACACTCTGAACCCCAGGAGTGTCCCCAAAACCTGACGGGGACACTCTGAACCCCACACTTGTCCCTAAAACACGACAGGGACCTGCTGAACCCCAGGAGTGTCCCCAAAACCTGACGGGGACACTCTGAACCCCACACTTGTCCCTAAAACACGACAAGGACACTCTGCAGCCCAAGAGTGTCCCCAAAACCTTACAGCCACATCCAGAACCCCAAATGTGTCCCCAAAACCCGATCAGGACACCCTGCACCCCCCAAAAAAGTCCCTAAAGCGTAACAGGGACACTCTGGAACCCAGGAGCGTCCCCAGATCCTAATGGGGATGCCCTGAACCCCAACTGTGTCCTTAAAACATTACAGGGACACTCTGCACCCCAGAGGTGTCCCCAAAACCCGACAGAGACACTCTGCACACCAAGGGTACCCCCAAAACTCCCTGGGGACACCCTGCAGCCCGAGGGTGTCCCAAAAACTCGATGAGAACACCCTGCACACCACTGGTGTCCCTAAAACCCCTCTGAGGCCGCCCTGCACCCCTAAAATTCACTGGGGAGGCAGAAGGAAGCAGGGTCAGGGGCTGGGATCCCTCCTTGACACTCCCTGACCCAGGAGGTTTCAATCCCATGATTTTGCCATTCCCGGGGCTCTCCCGTTCCCGATCCAGGGCGTCCCAACCCCAAGGTTCCCGATTCAGGGGGTCCCATTCCCGGGGCTCTCCCGGGCCAGGATCCCCCTTTGATGCTTCACGTTCCCGGGCCAGAGAACCTCGGGGCTCTCCCGTTCTCGGTCCCGGGGGTCTGAGGGTCCCATCCCCGGTGTTCTCCCGTTCCCGGTCCCGGGGGTCTCTCCCGAGGGTCCCAGTCCCGGTGTTCTCCCGCTCCGCTCCAGGCTCTCCCATTCCCGGTGTTCTCCCGTTCCCGGTCCCGGGGGTCTCTCCCGAGGGTCCCATCCCGGTGTTCTCCCGTTCCCGGCCCTGTCGGTCTCTCCCGAGGGTCCCATCCCCGGCGCTCTCCCGCTCCGCTCCAGGCTCTCCCCTCCCGGGCGCTCCCCCGTTCCCGGCCCGGGCCGTCCCGGCCGCGCTGGGCCCGGCAGGCGCGGGCAGAGCGGGGTTCCAGCAGCGACCCCCGCCCGTCCCGGGGCTGCGGCGGTGCCGGGAGAGGCGGGGAGGGCTCGGCGGAGCGGGGCCCGTGGCCTGGGGCGGCGCCGGGCCGGGCCCGGTGGCGGAGCCGCGCTAGGCCGCAAATCCCCGGGCTGCCGTAGCGGCGCGGCCCGGGCGAGGCGCGGCGGCGGCGGCGAGGCGGGGAAGCAAAGGAAGGGGAGGACGGGGCGGCGGCCGTACCTGGTCCGTGATGCTGAGAACCCCCATGTCGGGGCCGCCCTCAGCGCCCAGCTCCCGGCATCGGGTCCGGCCGCGGCGGCTCCGCTCGGGCGGCTGCGGGGCGGGGATGGAGCGCCGGGGATGCGCCGCCCACCGCCCCGGAGCGCCGCCGCCGACGGCGAGGGGCGGCCCGGGGGCAGCGGCATCGCCCCGCGGGAACCGGGCTGCGCAGGCGGAGGGGCCGGGGGTCAGCGGCTGCTGTGGGTGTGCGGGATTCCCGCTGCGAGACCCCAGAGAAGGGGATGGAGGTGGCGCATGGGTGACCCCCGGGAGCCTCTCCCGTCGCTCCAGAGCTCTCTGGGCCGGGGGAGCTGCTGGGCAGGGATCCCCCAGAGCCAGCAGCGGCTGCCTTGGGACGGGATTGCCACGGGGGAGACCCCGCGGAGCGGGGTGGAGGTGGTAATTAATGGGTGAGCCCCGGGAGCCTCTCCCACCATCCCAGCGCTTTTCGGGATGGAGGAGCCGCTACGTGGGACCCCCAGCAGCCACCCAGGGACAGGATTATCGCCTGTCAGATCCCGCAGAACAGCACACGGAGACCCCCGGGAGCCTCTCCCACCGCCCCAGCGCCCTTTGCTGGGCAGGGACCCCCGGAGGGGAATCCTGTCCCTGGGTGGCTGCCGGGGGTCCCAGGACAGCAGCTCCCACAGCTCAGAGAGTGGTGGGGCGATGGGAGAGGGGCCCAGGGGTGTCCCATTGCCACCTCCATCCCCCTCTGTGGGGTCTCTGCAGAGGGAATCCCATCCCCGGTGGTCCCGGGGGTCCCTGAGCAGGGAGTGCCCCGGTCCAAACCCATCCCGTGACCTCCGGGCGAGGTTCCCGGGGCTCGGGGGGGATCACGGGCCCGGCTGCAGCTCCGAGCTCCCCCCGGCTCCGAGCGGTGCCGGAGCTGGGTTGGACTGGGCTGGACTGGGGGGCGCTGGGCCACACCGTTCCGGCAGCCACGGTGAATTCCCGGTGTCTCGGCTCCTCTGCTCGGTTCGGAGCGGGGCCGTTACCGGGACACCGCACCGGGGGCTCCCCGTCCCTCTCCGCACAGACCGACCGGGGGCACACGTGGGAGGCGGGGCCGGCGCCCCCTGGGTATGAGCCCAGCCCCGGCAGCCCCGGGCGGGGCACTCCCGGTTGGTTCCGGTTGGGTCCCGGTTGGATCCCGGTTGGATCCCGGTCCCGGGGCAGCCGCAGCCCCGGCCCGGACTACATTTCCCATCGCGCCCCGCGAACCCTCCGACTACAACTCCCATGGTTCCTCGCTGGGGGGCGTCGCCCCGCCCCGCCCTGTGACGCACCCGGCGCTATGGCGACGTGGTGACGTCACGGGGTGAGAGGTCAGGGCGGCGGCGGCGCCGCGTCCCGGCCCGGTCCCGGTTCCGGCCCGGCCCCGGTCCCGGCCCGGTCATGGCGGCCCGGCGGCTCCGCGGCGCCCTGCAGCTCGGGGCGCGGCAGCGCCTGCGGGCCGCGGCGGCCCCGCCCGGCAGGTGAGCGGCGGCGGCGGCGGCTCCCGGCGGGCGGGGCCCGGAGGTCACACCGGCCCCGGGAGCACCGGGGCGGGCCCCGGGAGGGGATCGTGCTGCGGGGACTCCTCCGGGCCTGCCCTCCCGGCCCCGCGGGGTGGGGCGGTCCGGGGGCACCTTGTGGAGCCGTGGCGGGGCCGGGCCGGGGTCCCGGGGCCGCGGGTTGGGGGGTCCGGTCCCGGCGGTGCCGCTGTCCCGGTTCCCGTGGGAGACCCCCGCGTGGGGAACACTGCCTGGGCGGGTCTGACCTTGGAGCAAACCGCGCGTGGGGACAGCGGGACCGGCGCCGGTGCCATCCCTGCCCGTGGGGTCGCGGGGGACACGAGCGTCACCGGGGGCCGGGCTCCGGTGTCACCGTGCCCGGAGCCGGTCCCGAGACGGTGACCTCTGCTCGGGGACGGTGCCAGACACGGGGACAGTGACACGGGGACAGTGACGTGGGGACGGCCACACGACCGGGCCCCCGGTGACTCCGGGGGTGACAATTCCCACGGAGAGCTGCCATGTCCCCACTGCTGTCCCCAACCGGAGCGACACCGGAGGGATGGGACGGGCCCCGGGGGGCACCGGGCGCTTGTCCCCGCCGGGATTAGGTGTCCCCGAGGTCGGGTTTCCCGGCCTCCCTCCTGCCAACAGCGCTGGCATCAACACCGGCACCTTCCCGGCCGCGGGCACCGGCCCAGAGCCCCCAGGGGGAATGAGATTCCCGTCCCGGGAGGGGTTGGGAAGGTCGGGAGGGACCTGGAGTGGGCAGGAAGGGACACGGGCGTGTCTGGAGAGAGCCTGGGATGGTCAGGAAAGGATTTGAAGTGGTCAGGAAGGGACCTGGGCCAGCCCAGGAAGGAGCAGGGATGGATCTGAGTTGATCGGGAAGGGACCCAGGCTGGGTAGGAATAGGTTTGGGATATTCTGGAGGGGTCTGGGAGGCTCTGGAGGGATTTGGGAAGCTCTGGAAGGGCCCTCGTCCCCCGGGAATGGCCCCAAAACCGCGGCGGTCCCGGGGCACGTCCCGGTGACAGCCGGTCCCGCCCGTGTCCCCGCAGGCACACGGCCCTGTGCGGCCTGCGGCTCTCCCGGCTGGGCCGGCCGGGCCCTGCGGCCTGGGAGCCCCGAGCTCAGCCCAGCCGGGGCTTCCTGAACCTCGCCAACAAACGCAAGGAGTACTCGGAGCGCCGCATCATCGGGTGCGTGAGGCGGGACCTGAGAGAGCCCTGGGTGACCCTGAGACAGCCCTGAGTGACCCCAGACAGCCCTGAGTGATCCTGAGAGAGCCCTGAGTGACCCTGGGTGACCCTGAGAGAGCCCTGAGTGATCCTGAGACAGCCCTGAGTGATCCTGAGTGACCCTGAGAGAGCACTGAGTGACCCCAGACAGCCCTGAGTGATCCTGAGACAGCCCTGAGTGACCCTGAGACAGCACTGAGTGACCCCAAAGAGCCCTGAGTGATCCTGAGAGAGCCCTGGGTGATCCTGAGTGACCCTGAGAGAGCACTGAGTGATCCTGAGACAGTCCTGAGTGATCCTGAGAGAGCCCTGAGTGACCCTGAGAGAGCCCTGAGTGATGCTGAGTGACCCTGAGACAGCCCTGAGTGATCCCAAACAGCCCTGAGTGATCCTGAGAGAGCCCTGAGTGACCCTGAGACAGCCCTGAGTGACCCCAGACAGCCCTGAGTGATCCTGAGAGTGCCCTGGGTGACCCTGAGACAGCCCTGAGTGATCCTGAGTGACCCTGGGAGAGCACTGAGTGACCCTGAGTGACACTGAGACAGCCCTGAGTCACCCCAGACAGCCCTGAGTGACCCCAAACAGCCCTGAGTGATCCTGAGAGAGCTCTGAGTGACCCCAAACAGCCCTGAGTGACCCTGAGACAGCCCTGAATGACCCTGAGAGAGCTCTGAGTGACCCCAAACAGCCCTGAGCCCAAACAGCCCTGATCCTGAGCCTGAGCCCAGCCCTGAGCCCAGTTCCCAGATCCAAGTCCAGTCCCAACCCCGAGCCCGGCCTTGATCCTGGTCCCAACCCCAGCCCCAACCTTGACCTTAACTCCAGCTCCAACTCTGGCCCCAATCCCAGCCCCAAACCTGGCTCCGAACCCGGCTCCAATCCCAGCCCCAAACCTGGCTCCGAACCCGGCTCCAATCCCAGCCCCAAACCTGGCTCCGAACCCGGCTCCAATCCCAGCCCCACCCCGACCTCTGTTCAACCCCAGCCCCGGCTCCAACCCTGACCTTAAGCCCAGTTCCAACCCCAACCTTGCCCCTGACCCCAACCCCAGCTCCAATCTGAACCCCGATCCCAATCCTGACCCCAACCCCAGCTCCAATCTGACCCCCAGTCCCAATCCTGACCCCAACCCCAGCTCCAATCTGCCCCCAGCCCTAATCCTGCCCCCGACCCCGTCTGTCTGCAGGTACTCCATGCAGGAGATGTACGACGTGGTGGCCAACGTGGAGGACTACAAGAACTTTGTGCCCTGGTGCAAGAAGTCCGTGGTGGTGTCGCGGCGCTCGGGTCACATCAAGGCGCAGCTGGAGGTGGGGTTCCCGCCCGTGCTGGAGCGCTACACGTCCATCGTCACCCTGGTGCGGCCACACCTCGTCAAGGTGGGCGTCACCTGCGGGGCCGGGGCTGGGGAAGGACTGGAGCAGTCCTGAGGGAGCTGGGGAAGGGCTGGAGCAGCAGGAGAAGGCTCTGGAGCAGTCCTGAGGGAGCTGGGGAAAGGCTGGAGCAGCAGGAGAAGGCTCTGGACAAGTCCTGAGGGAGCTGGGGAAGGGCTGGAGCAGCAGGAGAAGGCTCTGGAGCAGTCCTGAGGGAGCTGGGGAAGGGCTGGAGCAGCAGGAGGAGGCTCTGGAGCAGTCCTGAGGGAGCTGGGGAAGGGCTGGAGCAGCAGGAGAAGGCTCTGGAGCAGTCCTGAGGGAGCTGGGGAAGGGCTGGAGCAGCAGGAGAAGGCTCTGGAGCAGTCCTGAGGGAGCTGGGGAAGGGGCTCAGCCTGGAGAAAAGGAGGCTCAGAGGGGAATTCTCAGCCCACAACTCCCTGCCGCGAGAGCGGAGCCGCCTGGGGTCGGGCTCTGCTCCCGGGGAACAGCAGGAGGAGAAGGAACAGCCCCAGATTCCTCCAGGAGAGGCTCAGGATGGACATCAGGAGGAATTTGCTCATGGAAAAGGTGCTCAGGCTTTGGCAGTGCCTGGAGAAAAGGAGGCTCAGAGGGGAATTTTCACCCCACAACTCCCTGAGGGGAGAGCAGGGTCAAAATCTGCTCCCAGGGAAGAGCAGGGTGAGGGAAATGCCCTCAAATTCCTCCAGGAGAGGCTGAGGATGGACACCAGGAGGAATTTTTCCATGGGAAACACTGTCAGGCTTTGGAACAGCCCAGGGACGTTTGGCGTCCCCATCCCTGGAGGCGCCCAGGGAAGGACTGGATGCGGCACTCCGGGGCTCCCAGGCTGAACTCCACCCAGGGAGAGTTTTCCAGCGACTCCCTGACCCACCCCGGCTGCTTTCTGCCCCCTCCCCAGGCCGTCTGCACCGACGGGCGCCTCTTCAACCACCTGGAGACCAACTGGCGCTTCAGCCCCGGCATCCCCGGCTACCCCCGCA
Source organism: Hirundo rustica (assembly GCF_015227805.2). Lineage (NCBI taxonomy): Eukaryota > Metazoa > Chordata > Aves > Passeriformes > Hirundinidae > Hirundo > Hirundo rustica. The sequence goes on from NC_053479.1 coordinate 1,027,101, forward strand.
CCAGCACCGTGGATTTCTCGGTACGAGCTCTTCCCCAGGGGAGGGAGGGCTCACCTGTGGGGCTCACCTGAGGGGGCTCACCTGCGGGGTCTCACCTGCTCTCCTCCTCCTCAGATCTCCTTCGAGTTCCGCTCCCTGCTGCACTCCCAGCTGGCCACCGTCTTCTTCGACGAGGTGGTCAAGCAGATGGTGGCCGCCTTCGAGCGCCGCGCCGCCAAGAACTTCGGGCCCGAGACGCGCATCCCGCGGGAGCTCATGTTCCACGAGGTGCACCAGACGTGAGGGGCGGCGGCCACGGGCGCGCCCCCGGGACTCTGCCCGGCCCGCACATCCCCACCCCACCAAAAATGTCGTATTTATTCAAGTGCGTTTCCGCTGCTGTTGCCTCAACGCCCCCCTCACCCCGGGGGCTGCCGTGAGCCCCCCCAAGGAGCTGCCGGACTCCTCGGTTTTGCAGCTGATTTGGGGTTTTAAGTTTTTCTTTTAGTTCTTGGGGGGGTTTTTTTTTTTGTTTTTCATTTTTTGGGTTTCTTTTTCTTCTTTTTTTTTTTTTAACCCTTTTTTTGTTGTTGTTGTTCTTTATTTTTCAACTCCTCAGCCAGGCCCGAGGGCCCCGGAGGGGGCAGCTCCGGTGCTTGGGCCCCGCCGCGCTCCGGGAGGAAAAGAGGGAGGATTTTTGGGGTGGGGAAAAGGGGGGGGGGGGGAGAGAAGCTGCTGGGAGACCCCCTCCCCACCCCACCGCTTCCTCCCCAGCTCCTCCAGGAACAGAAAGGGAAGGAGCCGGCGCGGGGAGGAGCCCCCCCGAGCCCCCTCCTCCCCGCCGCCGCACACTTTGCACAAGCCACACGCACAGGGCGGGGAGGGGGCGGCTCCCGCTGCCCCCCCCCGCCGCCCCCCGCACCCTCCGCGGGGACCCCCGAGGTCCCGAGCCCACCCCCAGCCCCCCCAGGGGGGGTGAGGGGCTCCCTGAGCCCCCCCTCCCCATGAGCCCGCGCTGCCCGAGGGAGCGTGAGCTCTGAGAGGCCAATAAAGAGAATTCTCCAAGGGTCAGCGGCCTCCTGGTCCTCATTCGGCCACGGGAGGGGGGGGGTTTTGAGGGGAGGGGTTGGGGGGGCTGCACGCCGGGACCCCCAGACCCAAATCATCACTGGGGGGCCCGGGTGGGCTGGGGGCACGCAGCGGGGGGGAGAGGCCAGGGAGGGGGCGGGGGGGTTTGTTAATAAAAACATTTATTTTGCATTTTTCTCGTTGTTTGTACAGAAGTGCCCGAGAGCTGCGAGGAGCCGGGGTGGGGGGTGGCAGAGGGGGGTGGAGAGGGGGGGTCCCAGCTCTGGCTCCGGGGGGGCTTCAGGCAGGGGAAATGAGGAGGAGGGGGGGGTCACACAAACACGGGGGCGCGGCCGGGGAGGAGTGTATCGAGTCCCTGCGGGGGGCACGGACACGGGGCTGGACTGAACCCCTCTCGGGGACAGGGGGGGGGCTGAGACCCCCCCCTCAGGGACCCCCCAACCCAGCAGAGGGGGGAAGCCCGGGGAGGGGGCTCCCGGTGTGCGCAGTGAGAGCCTCCGGGGTGGGGAGGGGGCGGCGGAGCCCACCCCACCCCAGCGGGGCTGAGGGAGGGGGGGACCCCCGGAGCCGCCCCTGCCCCTCCCCGGGGTGGGGGAGCATCCGGGGGCGGGGGTCCCGAGGGGGGTTCAGTGCCCAGGGGCGTCCGGGCCGGGCCCGGCAGCGCGGCGTTCCCTGGGGGAGCTCCGTCCCCACGTCCCTTCTTTACCCGGATTTGTAGCCCACGAGCTGCATGAGGCCCTTGGTGCTCATGGATTTGGGTCGCTCCAGGGGGAATCCCAGCGCCCGGCTCCAGATGAGCTGCGAGAGCACACCCAGCGCCCGCGAGACGCCGAAGAGCACCGTGTAGTAATTCATCTCCTTCATGCCGTAGTACTGCGGGCACGGAGAGGGGTCAGGGGACGGCAGGGAGCAGCGGCAGGGCACGGGGACAGGGACAGAGGGACATCAGAGGGACATCAGAGGGACAGAGGGACATCAGAGGGACAGAGGGACATGAGAGGGACAGAGGGATGGGGAGAGAGAGGGACAGAGGGACAAGGAGAGAGAGGGATGGGGACAGAGGGACAGAGGGGAGAGGGACAGGGAGAGGGACAGAGGGACGGGGACAGAGGGACATGAGAGGGACAGAGGGAGGGACAGGGAGAGGGACGGAGAGGGAGGGACAGACAGGACAGGGAGAGGGACAGAGGGATGGGGAGAGAGAGGGACAGAGGGACAGGGAGAGGGACAGAGGGATGGGGACAGAGGGACAGAGGGGAGAAGGACAGGGAGAGGGACAGGGAAAGGGACAGAGACACACACAGGAAGAAGAGGAAGAGGGAACAGAGGGACAGACAGGGACAGGGAAAGGGACAGACAGGGACATGGACATGGAAAGGGACACACGGACAGGGAAAGGGACAGACAGGGACGTGGATATGGAAAGGGACACGGAAAGGGACACACGGACAGGGAAAGGGACAGACAGGGACAGGCACACATGGAAAGGGACACATGCAGGAAGGAGAACAAGGAGAGGGACACACACAGGACAGGGAGAGGGACAGACAGGGACACACAGGACATGGAACGGAACCGTGGACGCCGGGCTCACCTGCAGCAGGACCCCGCTGTGGGCGTCCACGTTGGGCCAGGGGTTCTTGGCCTTGCCCTGCTCCAGCAGCACGTTGGGGACGATCTTGTAGAGCTGCGCCACGAGCTTGAACAGCGGGTCCTGGGGCAGGTGCTTGAGGGCGAACTCCCGCTGGCAGGTGTAGCGCGGGTCCGTCTTCCGCAGCACGGCGTGCCCGTAACCCGGCACCACCTGCGGGCACGGGGGGCTCAGAGCCTGGGCACGGGCACCGGCACGGCCCCTGAACCCCAGCACGGGCACCGGCACAGCCCCAAACCCCAGCACGGCCCCCAAACCTCACCCTGCCCGAGTTGAGCGTGTTCCAGATGAAATCCCGCAGCTTCTCGTCAGACACGTCCTTGCCCAGCTCCTTCTGCAGGTCCGTGAGCCAGAGCAGCACCTCCTGCGGGGACGGGAGGAGTGAGGGCAGGGACGGAGGGACAGGGGACAGGGGGACAGGGAATGGGGACAGGGACAGGGGACAGGGAATGGGGACAGGGGACAGGGGGACAGGGACAGAGGGACAGACAGGGACAGGGAATGGCCAGAGTGAGGGCAGGGAATGGGGGACAGACGGACAGAGGGACAGAGGGACAGGCATGAGGGATGCATAAACAGGAGGCATAAACATGGAGAGGGACACATGGAGAGGAGGAGGGACAGACAGACAGGAAGAGGAACACGGGCAGGAAGAGCGACAGGACAGGAAGAGGAACGCGTGGGCAGGAGGGACAGACTGACAGCGGGAGGGACAGGCAGAGGGACACTCAGACAGGGAAAGGGACACTCAGACAGGGAGCGGTGCCCACCTGGTTGGCGAGGCCGTGCAGGGGCCCGGCCAGCCCGTTCATGGCGGCGGCGAAGGCGAGGTAGGGGTCGGACAAGGCGCTGCCCACGAGGTGGCTGGTGTGGGCACTCACGTTCCCTCCCTCGTGGTCACTGCCAGGGGCGAGCGGGGCCATCAGAACTCGCCCAGCCCCGCCGAACGCCCTCCTGGCATTTCCAGCCAGGCCGGTACCGACGCTGCCGGCCCGGCTCAGCCCCACCCGCTCCCGGCGCCGCTCCCGGAGCTCGGAACGGAGCCAAACCCCCGCCTGCTCCACGTCCCCCAGCCGCTCCTCACCTGTGGATGGTGAGGTAGAGCCGCATCAGCTCGATGAACTGCGGGTCGGTGTAGCCCAGCATGTTGGTGAAGTTGTGGGACCAGTCGAGGTTGGGGTCGATGGCGCCGATGCCGCTGCCCTCGCGGTACAGGTTGCGGTAGATCTTGGCGGCCACGCACGGCAGCTTCGCGATCAGGTCCATGGCGTCCTCGTACACAAACTGCCGCCAGCGGCGGGGTGAGACCCCGCTCCCCCCCGAGCCCCCCAAAGCCGGCCCCACGGCGGCAGCAGCTCCCCCCCCGACCCCGTACCTCCCAGTACTTGGCGCGGTGGATGCCCTCGGCGTAGGCGCGGGCGAACTTGCTCTCGCTGTTGAGGGCGGTGACGGCGGCGCTCAGCTGGGACATGGGGTGCAGGTTGGTGGGGAAGTTGTCCAGCATGGTCACCACGTGCGAGGGCAGGGCCGCGCGCTTGGCCCACTCCCGGGACAGCCAGGTCACCTGCGGGAGCGCGCCGGGCGTCAGCGGCGGCGCCGGGAGCCGCCCCCGGGGCTCCGCCGCGCCCCCGCGCCGCCCGTACCTGCTCCTGGGTCGGGATTTCTCCGGTCACCAGCAGCCAGAAGAGTCCCTCGGGCAGCGGCTCCTCTCCCCCCGCGGCTTTGGGCAGCTTCTTCTGGCACTCGGGAATGCTGTAGCCGCGGAAACGGATGCCCTGCGGAGCCCGGGAGCGTCAGAGGGGCTGGGTGGGGTCAGTGGGGTGGGATCTGGGATGGGATCAATGGGGTGGGATCAATGGGATGGGATTTGGGATCAATGGGGTGGGATGGGATCACTGGGATGGGATTTGGGATGAATGGGATAGGATCAGTGGGATGGGGTGGGATGGGATGGGGGGGATCAACGGGATGGGATAGGGTGGGGTGGGGTTTGGGATGCAGTGGGATGGGATCATTGGGGTGGGATGGGATCACGTGGATGGCCTGGGATCAATGGGCTGGGCTGGGATGGGGTGGGGTGGGATCAATGGGATGGGATAGGGTGGGATGGGGTATGGGATGGGATTTGGGATCACTGGGATGAGATCAATGAGAGGTGATCAGTGGGATGGGATCAATGAGATGGGATCCCAGGGATGGCCATGATCAATGGGATGGGACAGGATTTGGGATGGGATTGGGTGGGATGGGATCACTGGGATGAATGGGATGGGATTTGGGATGGGATTTGGGATGGGATGGGATGGGGTGCGACAGGGCCCCACCTCGTCAGGATCCAGCACGGAGGTCTCGTAGATCAGCCCTTTCATGCCCCTCATGCCGCCGTACACCTGGGAGGGGCCGGGAGGGCGCGGTGAGGGGCGGTGGGCGCACACTCAGCACGCCCACCGCGATCTGCCCGATGGCCACGGTGGCCCTGGTGGCCCCTGTGGCCGCACACTCACCATGTCCACCGTGATCTGCCCGATGGCCGTGCTGCCGTGCTGCTGCCGGAAGCTCTTGATCTTCGCCTGCTCCTTGGGGATCATGGTGGCCAGGACGTCTTTGAGGTTCTGGGGACAAGGGAGGGTGACGTGAGAGGGGGGACGACGAGGTGTGACAACCGAGGGGGTGACAGGAGAGGGAATTCCCATTGGAAAAGAGCGACAGGACGGGGTCATGGGAGAGGGGGTGACAAGTGAGGGGCCTCCCCCTGGAGAGGGGTCCCAGGAGAGGTGACAGGTGACAGGACAGGGGGTGACAGCGCAGGACCCCCCCTTACCGTGGCGGCGCTGGCGTGGCGAGCGGCCAAGAGGACGCACGGCGCATTCTGCGGGACAAAGGACACGGAGACCCCCCGTCACCAGGGCAGAGCCTCTTTTTGGGGGGTGCAGCCAGAGCAGAGCCCCCCCAGCCCCGTGGCAGGAGCTGAGACCCCGATTCCCATGGAGCCGCTTCCCTCGCCCACGGACACGGCTCAGAGCCGGGATCAGCCGGGCTGGGATCAGCCAAGATGGGATCAGACGGGCTGGGATCAACCGGGCCGGGATCAGCCAAGATGGGATCAGACGGGCTGGGATCAACCGGGCCGGGATCAGCCGAGCCGGGATCAGCTAAGATGGGATCAGCTAAGACGGGATCAGCCGGGCCGGCCCCACGCCGCCCTCGCAGCCAGCCCCGGAGCTGGCACGGGGATCGCGGCCGTGTTCTCCTCCCTGGAGCCCGGCCCAGGCACGGCCGCGGTTTTCCTGAGCCGGGGAATCCGAACTTTGTTCCTCGCCCACGCGTGGGAATCGGGAACCGCGGGGACATCCCGGGAACACCCCGGGGCTGGCAGCGAGCAGGGACCGGGACACACCCGGGACACACCGGGACACACCCGGACACACCGGGAACACACCGGGAACACACCGGGGCTGCCGCGCACAGGGACACCCGGAGATTCCCCGGGGCCGGGAGCTGCGGCAGCGCCTGCGGCAGAGCCAGAACATGACTCGGTTTTTCCACTGGCTGCCGGGAGGACGCGGGGGGGCCGCGCTGCACAGACCACCCCCCCCCTCCCCTTCCCCTTCCCCGGCCGTCCCGCAGCCCCCCGCCAGCCCCGGGGGTTCCCCGGTAAAACGGGTGTGTCCGTGACGGGGGGCGAGGCCGCGTCCCCCCCGCAACAGGCGGCTCCGGGAAGGGAAAACGCTGCCGGAACAATGGAGGCGGCAGCGAGAAGCCCCAAGGTCAAGGCGGCCGCTGTCGCCGCCGCGGGGGCTCCGTCACCAAACCACCCCCCCCCGCAGTGTCACCCCAAGTGTCACCCCAGGTGTCACCCCGTTCTGGGGGTCCCCACGCCTCGTCCCGGCTGTCACCGAGGTGCCACCGGCTCAAGGTCACACGTGTTGGCGGTGACACCGAGCAGCGGGCTGGGCACCCCGCGTCTCCCCTCCGGGGGTTCCCCGGTTCGGGGGTGCGGGGTCGGGCCGAGGGGAAGAAGAGGAGGAGGAGGAGGAGGAGGAGGAGGAGGGTGGGGATCCCGGCTGTGGAGCCGTCCCCGGTGCGCCCGGTTTTGAGGGGTGAGCAGGGCCAAGTGGGGCACCACCAACACCCCAAAATATCGCCCGGCCGATAAAGACACGGCAGCGCCCGTTACGAAACGCCGGGGCCGCGGCCAAGGCAAACGCAACGGAGGGGCCGGGGGCGCTCCGGCCCGGTACCGGCGCTCGGCCCGCACGGGGGTCCCCCCTCGCTGTGACCCCGTTGTCCTCTATGGCACCGGGACGCCGGAGAAGGGCGGTGGCGGAGGGGAAGGTCGCCGCCTCCGTTCCCCCCACCGCCGGTACCGCCGGTGCGGGGCTCCCGGGGCCGGTGCGGGGCTCCCGGGACCCCCCAAGCCCGGTGCCGCACGACGGCAGGGTGGGCGGGACCGGAGCCGGCAGCGGGGGCTGCCCCGGACCGCGGGACCCCACACGGGGTCCAGGCAGCGGCGGAGCCCCCCGAGCTCGGACGGAGCCCGGAGCCCCCCGAGCCACTCCCGGCGCCCCCGGCTCGGAAAAGGCCGCGGCGGGAGCGCCCGGCTCCGGTTCCCACCACGTGCTGCCGCCGCGGCCCCGCGCCCATCGCGGTCCCGATGCCGGTGGCGATGCCGGTGGCGATGCCGCCGGTCCCATCCCCCCCTCCCCGTTCCTCGGCCGCGCGGTCCCTTTAAGGCAGCGCCCCCCGCGTCGCCCCTTTAAGAACCGGACCCCCCCCCCCGCTCCGCTCTCCCTTCCCCCCGCGGCGTCGCCCCTTTAAGGCGCGGCGAGGCCGGGCCGGGCGCGCTCACCTTGGGCCCGCGGAGGCGCGCGGCCGCCCGGCTGCCGGCGGCGAGGAGCGTCATGGCGGCACCGGGACGGGACGGGACTGAACGGGGCCGGGAGCGAACGGGGCCGGGAGCGGGAGCGGGGCGGGAGCGGCGGCGGCCGGGGGTCCTCAGCGGCAGGGCGGGACGGAGCGCGGAGCTGCTCATTAGCATAGCCCCGCCCCCCGCCCGGGCAGGGCGGTTCGCTATTGGCCGAGCCGCGCGCGGCGCGGCGGGGTTATGCTAATGAGGCGGCGGGGGGCGCGAGCTATAGGTGCCTGCCGCGTTCGCCTGATCAGGAGCGAGGGTGGGGTGAGGGGGGGGGGGAGTGTCCGCCCAACGTCGTGACGTCACCGGCCGCGGCTCGTGACGTCACGGCGCGGTGTCATCCCGGTGTCTCGGTGGGGTTCGGCCGCGGGGGCGGGGGGCAGCCCCGTGACGTCACCAGGCGCTCGGCCCGGGGGGTGTGAGGTCACCGGAGCCCATGACGTCACCCTGCATGCGGCCACAGCGGCTGGAGGGGACGGGCGGTGGCCTCAGCGGTGGTGACATCAGGGAGTGGCGTGTCACCGTCCCCGCCGAGGGCACTGTCCTACTGGCCCCGCTGCAACGGGTGACACAAGGCAGTGACGCGGGGGAACGGGCGCCAGCGGAGGGGCAGAGCTCCCGCAGCTCCTGCACCCTGGCCGGGTGACACGGGGTGACACCGGGTGACACCGGGTGACACCAGGTGACACGGGCCATGGCAGAGAGGCCAGAACCCTCACGGAGCCCTCCGAGTGCAGGGCGGCAGGACCCCCGTGCTGGGGTGACACGAGGTGACATGAGGTGACGCGAGGTGAGCGGCCACAGCCGAGGGGTGCCCGGGCTGGGTGACTTGGGGGGACACAGAGCCATGGGCTGACCCCTGTCCCTGCCCCACAGCTGAGCCACGAGGGGACAACGCCGCCCTCCAGGGAGCTCCAGCCGCTGGGGACACGTGGGGACGCTGCTGTCCCCCAACCCACACTCACACCGGACCAGCGCTGCCCTCGCTGGGCTCACGGCCCCTTTATTGCCTGCAGCAGGGAGGGGGGGCCCAGACCCCCACCCCGGGGGCGCTGAGCCCCGCTGTCCCCCCTGTGTCCCCCGGCAGCGGGGCAGGAATGTCCCTGAAACGTCCCGGCGGGAGC